>NW_003307588.1:908169-917130 GCF_000143455.1 Volvox carteri f. nagariensis | reverse complement strand
GGATTGATTTGGCCAGAGGGCCGGAACTGGGGGAGAAAGGGGCGGAGGGTCAGTGCGCGCTGCCTGGTGGACGAGCGGGACGGGGAGGGGCGGGGTGAGAGGGGCGGGGAGGGGCGGGGAGGGGAACTTAGGGGTGACCGACCTGATGAGGAGGATGGCAGTGTGCTGTTCGAGGTGGGCGAGCCTCTTTTGGGGAGGAGGGGGAACCTCCGCTCTTTTTTTCAACAGGTCATTAGTCAGTTAGTTAGTTAGTCAGCCAGTCAACGGCTGCCAACAGTCTCCTCTCCCATGTCTATCGTGTGCTACGTCACGTCCCGACAAGCCTTAGCCATATGGCCATGAAGTAGCCGTAGAGCCTGTAGAGCCGCCGTTGCGAAGAAAACGTTCCCTGACTGGGCTCCCCCCTCCCTTCGCCCACCCCCTCGTTCCCCCGCCCACCCCCTTCTACATACATATAACCATACCCCTATACACACACCTATGCACACGCGCTCTCCGCCGTGCAGGGTCAGGCCAACAAGTGGATCAAGAACATGGAGCGAGACAGCGGTCTCGACGTCATCAAGCTGTCGGATCGCGATTTCCTGCGCACGCTGGAGAACGGAGTACGATTTGGACGAGCAGGTACGGTGTGTGCGCAAGCCTTTCTTCAATTTTTATAGATTTATCTTCTGGGATCTCGCTGGAAACATAATTTCTACTGTTCTACTAAAGACCTTATTCCAACTGAAGCAGCAACAAAGGTATATTTCCTTCAAAGTGCTTTCTCGTGTATCTCATGCTTCTGCTCCTCTTCCTCCTCCTCCTCCTCTTCCTCCTCCTCCTCTTCCTCCTCCTCCTCCTCCTCCTCCTCCTCCTCTTCCTCCTCCTCTTCCTCCTCCTCCTCCTGCTCCTCTTCCTCCTCCATCAAATACTGCTGCCTGCCACCCGCTCCGCCCCGTGCCTTAGTGCTCCTTGAGAACATTGGCGAGGCCCTGGACGCGGCGCTGGAGCCCCTACTGCTGAAGCAAACCTTCAAGCAGGGCGGCAGCGAGGTCATCAAGATCGGCGACAACATCATCCCCTACCACCCTGACTTCCGGTTCTACATGACCACCAAGTTGCGCAACCCGCACTACGCCCCCGAGGTGTCCGTGAAGGTGTCGCTGCTCAACTTCTTCGTCACGCCGGAGGTAATGTGTAATGCTGTGTTTTTGCTGCTGTTGCTGCTGCTGCTGTTGCTGCGTGTTTAGTGTTTAGTGTTGGTGTGCTGTTTCGGGGGTGGGATTTGGGGTCAGAATGTTTGGCAATGTGTGTGTGTGCGTGTGTGTTTGTATGTCAGGGGGGTTATAGGAGGGGGATGGGGGAGTGGTAATGGGTGGGTGGTAGTGGGTGGGTGGTAGTGGGTGGGGGCAATCCTCAACATGCGGTGAGCTTGGTTGCGCCGCGCCACCTGCCCCGCCAGCCCCCCTGTCTCACCGCCCCCCTGCTGTTCCCGCTGCGTCGCGTCCCGTCGTCCTGATGCTTCAAACGCACACTCTCTCCCTCCCCCCCTCTCCCCCCCTCTCCCCCCCTCTCCCTCTTTGCCACATACACATCTCCGCGTGCGGTCCTTGCTGACCTCCTGCGGCCTCCTTACCCCACGACCCTTGCCCACCACCCCCCTTCCTCCCCCCCTCCCTTCCCCCCTTCCTCCCCCCCTTCCTCCCCCCTTTCCTCCCCCCCTCCCTGCCCCCTTTCCTCCCCCCCTCCCTCCCCCCCTTCCTCCCCTCAGGGTCTTGAGGACCAGTTGTTAGGTACGGTGGTGACTCAGGAGCGACCTGACCTCGCAAACCTCAAGGTAGGAGTTGGAGGGGAAGTGGGCAGGAGGGGGAGAAAGGGCAGGAAGGGGCTCTTGAGGTCTTGAGCTTTTGAGCTTCTGAGTTTGAGTTGGTGAAATATTCGGGTATGGCATAGGGATTGTGAGTATTCTTAAGGCGGTGGCGAGTTCCCCTCCCCTTCCCTCCCCTCCTCCCACCCACCCACAGAGCCAGCTGGTGGTATCCAACGCCAAGATGAAGAAGGAGCTGTCGGACATAGAGGACCGCATCCTGGCGATGCTGTCCGCCTCCAGTGGCAACATCCTGGACGACGAAGAGCTCATCAATACACTGGCGCAGTCCAAGGTAAGGTGCATGCGAGAGGTCGGAGGGGTGGGGGGAGACGGGGTGGGGGGAGACGGGGTGGGGGGAGACCGCATACAAGGGGTTGCAGTATTATGTGTGTGTATTTCTGTATACACATGGGAGCCATGGGAGCCCCCCGTGCCCCCCACACCAGCCTTTTGTCGGTTTCCTACTTTGGTGCTCTACCCCCTTTTTCCCCGTTCCCCCTTTCCCCTTTCCCTCCGCACTATTGCCCCCTCCCCTTTGCCTCTACCTCCCCCCTCTACCTCCCCCCTCTACCTCCCCCCTCTACCTCCCCCCTCTACCTCCCCCCTCTACCTCCCCCCTCTACCTCCCCCCCTCAGGTGACCTCCAACGAAATCGCCGCCAAGGTCTCCGAGGCGGAGGCCACCGAGCGTGAGATCGACGAGACCCGGGAGCTGTACCGCCCCGTGGCGCTGCGGGCCTCGCTGCTGTTCTTCGCCATCTCCGACCTGGCGCTGGTGGACCCCATGTACCAGTACAGCCTCACCTGGTTCATATCCATGTTCGTGCGGTAAGATTAAGATAAGAAGCGGGGGAGGGGGAGGGGAGTTAGGGGGGAGGGGTTGGCGGGGACGGGAAAAGGAGGGGAGGAGGGAAGAAATGGCTTTGGGAGGGGGGGGGTATTTATAGAGGAATGATTGACCCTCACGTCCCCCCACGGAGGGGCCCCCCCCACCTTCCACCTGCAGTCCCCCTTCTGTACACAACAAAATACATCCCCCCCCTGTCACACGTCCTCCTCCCCTCTTTGTCTCCTGCGCCTCCTTACCCTTATCCCCTCCGCCCCATCTTACCCCCTAACCTAGTTTTCCCCCCCCTAACCCTAACCATTCCGCCCGTCGGTCGCCCCACAGCGGCATTGAGGAGGCCCCCAAGGCAGCCACCGTGGAGCAGCGGGGGGAGAACCTGAACGAGCACTTCACCTACTCGCTGTACGTCAACATCTGCCGCTCCCTGTTCGAGGCCCACAAGCTCATGTTCAGCCTCCTGCTCACCATCAAGATACTGCAAAACCAGAGTAAGGGCTGTGTGTGTGAGAAAGGGGGGGCCTGGTCGTGGGAGAGGTCTCGTGCGGGGCCTCGGCGGAGGTGGGCGTGTTGAGGGGAGGGGGAGGGTGTTCGGCGGGTTTCGTGGTGGGCCTTTTTTTCCACAGCGTTCCTGTTTGGGACCGCTGTGATATCTCTCGATTCTGCTGATGCCGTAACTGCTTCAAAGGATAATCAGTTTTACCACGTTCCTCCCTCTCCTCCCTCTCCTCACCTCCTCCTCCCATCCTCCCATCCTCCCATCCTCATCCCGTCCCGCATATCCACACATCCACACATCCATACACGCACCACCCACAAATCCTCTTTCTCTCTTTTCCTCCCCCCGGCAAATCCCCCCCCCCCCCGCGGTTCAGATCGTATCGACAGTCGCGAGTGGCGGTTCCTGCTCGCGGGGCCCACCAGCAGTGAGCCCACACAGCCCAACCCCGCGCCCGACTGGCTGACGGACAAGGCCTGGAACGAGCTGCTCAATCTGAGCAATTTGCCCAGCTACAGGGGCTTCGCAGGTGCGTGGGTGTGTGGGTGATGGGTGTGTGAGTGTGGGTTGTGAGTTGTGGGTGTGGGTGTGCCTTGAAGATATTGTCTTCGAGAAGGAATTGTGTATGCGTGTGCAAGTGTATGTGCGTGAGAATTCGTCTATTGGTTCACGGACACGTGTAATGGGAGATGTAAGAGAGAGAGAGAGCGTTTGCATTTTCAGGTTTTGGTGCGTCTCTCTGTCCGTTTGTCTGTCTGTCTGTCTGTCTGTCTGTCCTCGCGTCTGTTGGTGCATGTGCGCGGGCGTTACCATACACACCGTTTGCGTAGTTGTGTGATTTCAGCGAGACTCCTCCCTCCTACTTCCTACCTCCTACCTCCTACCAGACCACATCGCGCTCAATCTGGGCCACTACCGGGCTATCTTCGACTCCAACGACGCCCACGAGATGCCGCTGGAGCACCCCTGGAGCGTCCAACTGGACTCCTTCCAGAAGCTTCTCTTCCTCAGGTGCGATCTGATTTGGTTTGATCTGATCTGATTAGGGGGAGAGCCTGGATCTGGATCTGGATCTGATAATGATGGTCATCCAGGAAGGTAATGGAAGTTGAATTTAGTGGAAGGAGAAGCGGAAGATCTCGTTCCTGTTACCATCAGCATCAGCAGAAGCAGAAGCATGACCATTTACTCCTCCTCTCCCTATCCCTTTTGCTTCGCTTTCTCCTGTCTCTTTCCCCCTCCCTTCCTCACCACCTCCCACCTTCCCAACCGCCCTTATCTTCTCTCTCCCCCTCTCTCTCTCCCCCTCTCCTCCCGTCTCCTCCCCATCATCTCCCGCTCATCCAATTTCCCTCTCACCCCCCTCATGTTTCTCTCCCACTCTATGTTGCCGTCATCATCGTCATCGTCATCGTCGTCATCATCATCATCATCAGGTGTCTCCGCCCCGACAAGGTGACGGGTGCTGTCCAGGCCTTCGTGTCCGAGCACCTGGGGCAGAGGTTCATTGAGCCGCCGCCCTTCGACCTGGCCACGTGTTACAAGGAGAGCTCCCCCTCCGTGCCCCTCATCTTCGTGCTGAGCCCGGGCGCGGACCCCATGGCGGGTGGGTGATGAAAGGGGTAGGGAGTGGGAGAGGGAGTGTGTGCTTTGTCACATATACGCACATGCTTTGTCCATGCTACAGACATATGACGCGACAGCTTTGTGTGTCGCGTCTGCATGTGCGTATGTGGGCAAGTATGCATTTGTCTGTATGTGTGTCTGCTTTCTCTTTCCCCCTCCAGGGGCCCCTCTCCCTACCACCACCACCACCACCATTACCATCCACCGCGTCTTTTTAACCCCGCTTAGCGTTTTTCCATTCAACGTTCTGATCCTCTGACACTCCCCTCCTCACACACCACCTGCTTTCCTTGGCCTGTGCTCTTCCCTTTCCCTCGGGCCCCATTTCCGCCAACCTCCCTCCCCCCACCCCACAACCGCCACAACCGCCAACTCCCCGTTCTGTGTCCTCTTAGATCTGTTGAAGCTAGCCGACGAAATGAAGTTCAGTCGCAAGTTCGAGAAGGTGTCACTGGGGCAGGGGCAGGGCCCCAAGGCCGAGAGGCTGCTGGAGGCGGGCATGGAGAGGGGCATCTGGGTGTGTCTGCAGGTGAGCAGCTGGAGTTTAGTTTGCTTCGGAGAGCGGATTGGGTAGGTTTGGGGTTGTTATAATGGCGTACCTGTGTACAGGGAGAGGCAAATGAATATAGATGTGGGCTTACTGCGATGATGGGACCGACATCCCCGGGGATCCAAGTTAAATCCTGCTTATTGCGTATCGCTTTTATTTCATGTGCCCTTTTTTTTCCTTCCTTCCCCTTTCTCCCCTTTCCCCCCTTGCCCCCCTTGCCCCTCCCCCTTGCCCCCCTTGCCCCTCTTCCCCTCAGAACTGCCATCTGGCGGTTAGCTGGATGCCCACCCTGGAGCGCATCGTGGAGGGTATCTCCCCGGACCGAGTGCACAAGGACTTCAGGCTGTGGCTCACGTCGATGCCCAGTCCGGACTTCCCCGTGGCCATTCTGCAGGTGCGCGGGGGGGGGAGGGGAGGGGAGGGGGACACATGCGGGGGTGTCACGAGGAGGAGACGTTGCCGTGCGCGTGTTTGTGTATGTGTGTATGTATGTATGTGTGTATATATGTATGTATGTATGTGTGAATATATGTATGTGTGTGAATACATGTATGTGTGTATACATGTATGTGTATGGTGCAGGAGACTTGTCACCACGTCCACGACCATCTCCGTTACCTACCCTCTCACCCACTGTACCCCCCGTCCCTCCCCCCGTCCCTCCTTTCCAAATCTCACCAATAGAACGGTGTCAAGATGACCCTGGAGCCCCCCAAGGGCCTCAAGTCCAATCTTGTACGGCAGTATAACCGCCTAACGGACTCCTATCTAGCCGGCTCGTCGAAGCCGGACGAGTGGCGCCGACTTGTGTTTGGATTGTGTCTCTTCCACGCGGTCATCCAGGTGGGGGTGTGTTGGGGTTTGAGAGGGGGAAGGTTTGGGAGGAGGGGGAAGGGGGCTGCTTGTGGCCCACAGCGCCGGCAGCTGCTGCGCTTGCGGCTGATTGTTGCGGCTGCTGATCAGCGATGGCGGCGGCGGCGGCGTCAGCGGCTGTGTTGCGGAAGGGGAAGCCTGAGGGAGGCGGATGACGCTTGCTTGGGGGTTTTGGGGCTTCTAATTTGGCGAGAGGGGCCTTGGATGGGTTGGGAGGAGGGGAGATGAAGAGCTCAAGGACTTTCACCTCGTGGATCTGACACGTGCCCAGACGTGCATACATGCACACATACTCTCACACTCGTCAATACACATCCCACGCCACACCACCCGCTTCCCACCACCACACGCAGGATCGTCGCAAGTTCGGTCCCCTTGGCTGGAACATCCGCTACGACTTCACGGATGGTGATCTCAATGTGTCACTGGCGCAACTGCAGGAGTACTTGGACAAGTGAGAGGGCGGATCGGGGGGAGGGGGGGGAGGGAGGTGTTGGGCTGTTTGCCCTTTCCCCCACTGACCTGTTGGGCTTCTGGGCTTTCGCCCTTTTGCGCTTTCGCCCTCCGGGGATGCTCCTGGCCCTCCCTGTTGCTGTTGTTGCTGTCGCTGCTGTCCTGGACTTCTTCCCTCATGCCAAACCCCCTTTCCCCTCCTCCTTCCTTCCTCCCCCATCTCTCCCTCTCTCTCCCGCCCCCTCGTGACCCCCACCTCCTTCTCTCTCCTTTCCCGTCCACCTAACCCCCCTTCCTCCACCCATTCCTCCACCCCTTCCTCCACCTCCATCCACTTCCATCCACCTCCACCCCCTCCCCCGCGGCGCGACTCAGGTACAAGGAGATCCCTTTCAAGGTACTTCGCTTCCTGTTCACGGAGATCAACTACGGCGGCCGGGTGACGGACGACAAGGACCGCCGTCTCATCAACAACCTCATCTACACCTTCTGTGGACCGCAAGTGCTGCAGGTGGGGAGGGGGAGGGGGAAGGGGAAGGAGACGGGGGAGGGTGGCGGGGGAGGGTGGCCCCGAGGGGCGGCAGGTAGGGAAGAGTGAGTGAAGGGGTGTGCGAGAGTGAGAGCGAGCAAAGCCCGGAGGTAAGGCAAAGGCCCGCAACCTCACCATCACCGGGCCATACCAAGGTCCTCCCTTTTCCCCTTCCTCCTCCTTCTTTATCTTCGTCTTTGTTTTCCTTCTTCTTCTTCCCGCGACCGGCTTAAGTACTCTGCCTTCTATTTTTCCCCCCGACCCGTCACTCCGTGGCTAAAACCCTAGTCCCCATTTTGAACCCTCTTTTGAGTCCATTAAACCCCCCTTTCCCCTCTTCCCCCCTCTTCCCCTCCCTACCCCTGTTGTGTGTCCCGCTGCAGCCCGGCTACGCATTCAGTCCCAGCGGCACCTACGCCACACCCCCTGAGGTGGTGGTTGGTGTCAAGGACCACCTAGAGCTGCTACGCGCCTACCCCATCGTGCCCAAACCCGAGATCTTTGGACTGCACGAGAACGCCGACATCACGTGCGACCAGAATGAGACGTACGACATGTTTTCGACGTTGCTGGCGCTGCAGCCGCGCATTGCGTCGGGTGGGTCTGCTACACCTGCTCTTATGTGACGTGTCACTTCTCTCGTTTCTCAGTTCATCATTAAAACATAAGACCTGCTTTGTCCCGCCCCCTTCCGCTCCACTCCCCCACCCGTGCTCCCTTTCCCTTTCCCTTTCCCCCCCTTCCCGCCGCCCGAATGTGTACGTGTACGTGTCCATGTGTACGTCTGTTTTCCTCTGTGTGTGTATGTGTGTTTATGTGTGTGTATGTGTATGTATGTGTGTGCTCTGTAGGTGGCGGCCAGAGTCAGGAGGCGGTGATCGGCTCCCTGGCCTCCGACATCCTGGCCCGCCTGCCGCCCCAGTTCGACGTGGAGGCGGTCATCGCCACCTATCCCACCACCTACAAGGAGTCCATGAACACGGTCCTCACGCAGGAGTGTATCCGCTACAACAACCTGCTAGCCGTCATGAAGCGCAGCCTGGCGGAGACCATCAAGGCGCTCAAGGGTCTGGTGGTCATGAGCCCCGAGCTCGAGGGCGTCGCGTACAGCATGTACGACAACCAGGTTCCGGAGCTGTGGGCCTCCCGCGCCTACCCCTCCCTGAAGCCTTTGTCCGCTTGGGTCGTCGACCTCCTGGAGCGTTGCACCTTCATCACCAACTGGGTGGCGCGCGGCACGCCTGCTGTGTACTGGATCAGCGGTTTCTTCTTCCCGCAGGCCTTCCTGACGGGCACCTTGCAGAACTTCGCTCGCAAGTACACGTACCCCATCGACACGGTGTCGTTCGGATTCCAGGTGATGGACAGCCTGGATGAGGGGCGGCTGGCAGGCGGCCCGGAGGACGGGTGCTACATCCGGGGGCTGTTCATGGAGGGCGCGAGATGGGACTCGCAGGTGGGTGGGCGGGGTTGGGGACGACGGGTGGCTTTGGGGGGGAAGGGGGAGGAGGGGGAGTGTGTGAGTTGTGGGTTGCCGATAATGGGGTTGGATGGGTGGGCGTGGGGGCCGTGGATGGTGGGTGTGTAGTCATCGGGGGTGGTGCGGTAGGTTGCTTGGTGGAATCTCTGGCAGGTCATCTCCATCCCTTTCTTCCCACCTCCGCTTCGCTTTCTCCCTCCTTGCCTTTTACCTTGCCTTGCCTTTTACCCGCTTCCCCCACTCCGGGGATCCTCAG
>NW_003307588.1:897001-908094 GCF_000143455.1 Volvox carteri f. nagariensis | reverse complement strand
CTTCCTCCCCCACCTGCTCCTCCACGCCCACAGACGCACGTCATCTCGGAGTCGAGGCCCAAGGAGCTGTACACGGAGATGCCCATCATCTGGCTGAGACCCGAGCAGCACCGCAAGAAGCCCGGGCCAGCGGAGGCGGCGGCCAACGGCGGCATCGGCATCTACGACTGCCCCGTCTACAAGACTCTCACACGCGCCGGCACTCTCTCCACCACGGGCCACTCCACCAACTTCGTCATGTATCTGGAGCTGCCATCAGACCAGTCACAGGGCCACTGGATCAATCGGGGTGTGGCGTTATTTACAGGCCTGGCGTTCTGAAATGGCACACGGGGCGAGCTGAAGTGGGAAGGGTGGAACGGACGACATGGCGCGGGAGGGAGGGGGGAGGAGAGAGACGGGAGCGGGGGCGTGTGTGTGTGTGTGTGTGTGTGTGTGTGTGTGTATGTGTGTTGTATTGTGTAGGATGACCAGGGTGGCGATCCTCAGGTGGTGCAGGTGGGAGGGGCTCCAAATGGAGTTTTTAGTTGTTAGGTTATTCGCTGCTGCAGAGGCGCTGCTTTTTCGCAATAAGGCATTCGTTCTGCTCTGCCACACCGTGACCCAATCAATTCATGTGACTATTTGGTATGTATGTATGTATATGAGGGGGAGGGGAGAAAGGGGGACCCTTGGTGTGTCTCATGTCTGCATGCGCGTGCGCGTGTGCGGACCATCTGCACACATCATGTCTGCATATATGTGTGTTGCGTGGCAAGGACTTGGGGTTGATTGAACAAAACCACCGCTCGTGACTAGCGTGGCTGGGCGTGGCATTGCCCTGCGTTATCTGTGATCTGGTCGTTCTATGATGTTCGAGGGTTAAACGTATTAGGAATACGAACGACGCTCGATAACATACGAAAACAATGCCGGCGGTGTAGACACCACGCCGAAACACTAGGGGCGTACTGAACACCGGGCTGACTGGGCGGTGCTAGGGGATTTCAGCGCGCGCTTTAGGGACTTATGACGTCTTTCTTGAAGCGCACTGTGCTTTTTCCCAGCGGGGGCGATACAGGATGCGGGGCAGGGTAATGTTAGCAGTATGACGCCGACGATGCTAAACGACGCGAAGATAGAGGACCTTCGGCTCAAAGGGGGGCGCAGGAGGAGAGGACCAGGGCTTGCCGCGTTGTGTGGCGAGGCGTGGTGTGATGTGATACGTATTTTTGGATTGGATGATAGATGTTGGTGCTGATTTGCTGATGGTCGCGTTGGCTGCCTTTTCCAGGCTGTCAGAAAGTTTGGAAGGCAACAGGAAGAGGTCAAATCGTCGTCGTCATGCAGTCAATCAATATATGTCCGTCCCGTGGAAGGGTCTCCGCGCGTCCCCTGCATGTTTACTGTTCGGAACAGACAGGTCGACCAACCAACCGGCAGGGAGATATACAAGCACATGCACGGCCAAGAACAGGTTTCCTCAACCTCATGACACAGAGCACACGGTGTACAAAAACGTGAATCGTGCCACCGGAGATAGTTATTCAACACGGGATCGACCCTCTGGGAAAGCTAGCTCACCTTCGCACGCACGCACGTTTGCATTTCAACCACACCAACCGATCAAAAGCTTCCGTATACTAACGCCCAACTTCCCGAGTTAAGGATGCGCGTTGCTATAAGCGCATTTCAGCGCACTCCTAGCCGCGCGCATAGAGCATTTAGTGTCCCGACTACGTCCTGAATATGTATAGAAGAATATACAAAGCCGATAACCACAGCGAAGCCACGGGTAGGATGATGTTCTTCTTCCTGGTGGCCAGCTCACCCGGGCACGCAGCCGACCCATCCTCCACTTTATAACATGCACACCGACGCACGCATGCACACACCATGCCGGATACGTACTTTTCTCCCCTTCCATTCGCGCGCGAAAACCTTCTTCGAATCGCATTCATCATACCATTCACATCTGTATCGCCGTATCTACACACCTAGTATCTTCACACATAGATGCATATGGCACACTGTATAGAAGGCACATCCGGCTTCATCTGGGCCCATTGCACGTGCTCGCCCCACGTGCGGACGAATGAAAAACCCTACTACTTTCCCCGCTACTAACCCTCTGGGCCCGAAATCATTTTCCAGCCTCGCTTCACCCCAACCACTCAGACAAGAAGTACCAAGATCCACACGCACTTTATTGCCACACGCACACACACAGGTGCGATATCCGAACGGAACGAAATCCAACCCCAAATCCGTCAACGACGGTACCGCATGCGGGCCCCCGCATCCAAACGGGGCTTAAGCACCTGCCTGCCTGTTTGTCAGCCTGTCTGTCAGCCTGTCTGTCCGTTCGCGCGGCCCCAGCAAGGCCATTATTGCCGGCGGCTGCGGTAGTGGTGTTGGTGGTCTCGGACGGAGTGGCCTGGCTTTGCGCTGCCTTCCTCCTGCAGCTAGTTCCCCACCCTCCGGCTGGGGTCTGCAACGTCTACGCTCGCAACACCCATACATCCCGCGATCCTCCCATTTCCAAACCCAACCTCTCTCGTTATCACAACATAAAGCAACAGCAACTCATTTCTAAAGGCACGTCTGGAAGGGCGTAATGAAGGACGCATGAAGAGGCTGTAACGCCTTCTTGCCGAGAGGGCAACAGCACGCACACACGCTCGATTCCCCGAACTCCATCCAAAGCGCTCCGCCCGCGCTCCCTGACAACCCTACCCCTCTTCTCCCAACCCTCTCCTCTCATCCCCCGGGCAGCTTCCACTCCCATCGGCGTGTTTATTTACCCCCCAACTCCCCTCCTCCCCCTACACCTCCCCCCCTCCCAACTTCTGCTCCCACTCCCTGCCGACGCTGCCTGTGCCGCATCGCCATCCGTTGCTGCCACTGCTTCCGCTGCCGCTGCAACCGCTGTTCCCGCTGCTGTTCCAAGTTCTGTAGCTCACCTGCCTCCTGCCCCTGTCCCAAATCCAGCACGTGAGGATGCCCCTCCTGGTGCTGCTGCTGCTCCTTCTGCTGCTGCCCCTCCTGGTGCTCCTGGTGCTGCTGCCCCTCCTGGTGCTCCTTCTGCTGCTGCCCCTCCTGGTGCTGCTGCTGATGGCCCTCATCGCTACCAGAGTCGCCCACATTAGCGTCAACCTCACCACCACCACCACCACCTACACCACCGCCGCCGCCGCCACTAGCCAACTCCGCCGCCGCCGCCGCCGCGGCTTCAGCCGCCTTGGCCAGCAGGGCGGCCTCCGCCTCCTCCGCCGCCCGGGCGCCCTCGGGGGTGAGCGGGATGGCGGCGGCGCGGCGGCGCTCCTCGTCCGGATCCGTAAACCAGCTCTGCAGCTCCGGCGGCGCGCGCTTGTCCTTTCCAGGCAACTCCAGGGGCTGCGCTCGTCCGGCCGTTAGTTAGTTGGTTCCCCGTTGGTTGGTTCATTTGTTGGTTCACGGATGGGTCGTAGGTGGTTTAGATATGAGTATACCGCGAAGAGGGAAGAGGGAAGAGGGAAGAGGGAAGGGGGAAGAGGGAAGGGGGAAGAGGAGAAGGGGTGTATCACAAAGTTGCGGTGTTGGGATCTCGGGAGAGGAAAGGTAGACGTGTTGTGGTTGCGTGAACCCCCCTCACCCAACCAGTCCTTAAAACGCCTCTCTCTCTCTATCTCTATCTCACACACACACACACACCAAACAGGTTTGTCCACCGCAAGGGTTCCGCCACAACCCCCCATCCCACCACAAAAACCTGGCACCTGAATGTCATGTGTGACATAGTACGAATGGCTGTACCGCAGTACTTTGTATCGCCAAACGTTGCGACTGACCACAGCCACGTTCAGTAGCTGGTGTGCCATTGCCTCCCAGGGTACAATCAGGTTCCGGTCACGAGCCAGGCAGCCCTTGGCGCGCGTGTACATGGGCTGCATGTCGGCCTCGAAGTCCCCCGGGGTGCTCAGGTTGGCGCTCATCACGTCGATGCCGAACCAGAACACCTCCATGCCGCGGGTTTGGGACTGCGGATTTGGGTTTTGTTGGGTTTTAGGAGGGGTGGGGCGGGGTGGGTTGAGGGGTAAGTATGGGTTTGTGTTGGCCTGGAGGGGTTTCGTCGGGACGGTCCTCCCCCAGAGACCCCCTGATACCTGCAAGAGATAGGTAAAGAGACACATACATACATACATACATACATACATACATACATACATACATACAGGCCAACCCCTCTTTCACCTAACCCCGGGTGACAGCTATCCTCTCCTCTGTATGTTGCTCTCAGTGGACATTTGGGCCTTTTTGTTATTATTGCTTTTATCATCAGCTGACCACTGTGATAGTCTCACATGCTGTGTTTGGTAGTTGTGGAAGTTGTGGTGGTTGTGGTGGTTATGGTGCTGGTCACACACTACGCGGCAAACGGGCAGGAACGAACCACTCCTCACACACCTCACACACTACGAAACACGCGGAGGCCTCCGAACATACACGCGCACCAACACTACGCAACATCCCCCTCCTCCCCCTCCCCCTACCCCTACCCCTACCCCCTACCCCTTACCTTCATGTAGATGTTAGGCCAGGATTCCCGACCGCTAAAACCGTACGGCCGCAACTCAATCAGTGACGAGCCGGGTCGCATAAACAACGCATTCGTCAGCGCTGAGCCGTGCACACCCACCAACACGTCCGAGCGCCGTACAACCCACAAATCGTATAGATTATCGATGCCAAAGATGTGCCGGAAGCAGCGCACGCGGCGGAAGATGCTGCTGGCGCCCTCGGACTCCTCCGCGGGGAGTGCGACCTGTTGGGCATTGCACCGCTCGATGAGGTCGTCCTCGTTGAGGAGTACACGGCCAATGTCCTTGTGGCTCTTGGAACGTACGGCGAATACGACTTTCAGTACGGTGTCGTCCTTTTGCTCGTCCAGCGGTACCTCCGCGGCCAGGCGCTGTGTGAAGTTGGCTTCCATGGGTATTGCCTTCTCCTGCGTGACACAGAGTGCGTGACACGGAGTGCGTGAGTGAGTGCGTGAGTGAGTGCGTGCGTGACAGAGTGAGTGACAGAGTGAGCGAGTGAACGGTCATGTGGATGAGCGACGCGACAAGGTGACGGTGGGGAGAAGCCACATGATGCGATAGACCGCGACACTGCCGCCACACAACGTCCGAGGTGAGGGAGCTGGCGGACGGCGGGGCGAGAAAAGAGAGAGGTGTAAGTACGGGACGTGAGGTACGGCAGCACGGAGCGAACGGAGAGCGGACTCCCTTCGACTCAACCGCACCTGAATCAGAGCTCATTCTTCCAGTCCCCCCCCCTTCCCAGCACCGCCCTCCCCTTCTTCTCCTTCCTCCCCATAAACCCTTATCCCCACGACACCTCAAACCCCTCCTCTCCCTCCCTCCCCCACAACCCGCACTCCCTCGCGCCCCACCGCATAATATCGCGCCACGAACTGCCCCGCCTCAAAGAACGCCCCCGTCGGCTTTTTCAGCGTGATCTTGCACATGAGGAAGCGCGAGAAGCAGCGCACCGCCACCCCCTCGCCCGTGGCGGCACTGGGCGGCGGCGGGCTGCCGGGCGGCCAGCGCTGTGAGAGGTGGCCCAGAGAGGTCACGGCGTATCTGGAGAAGGGCTGCAGCCAGAAGCGGGTGAAGGAGGGTACCGCGCTCATTGGCGGGTTGCCGGGAACCAGGGTGATGCGGCTGCGGGGGGGGAGGGAGAGGAGGGTGTTGGGGGGGGTGGAGAGGGGACGCGGTGAGCGGGAGGGAATGGCTAGGGCCCGATTGATTGGACTCAGCGGTAGCTAGGTTGATAAGGCCCTGGGGAGACCTGAGGGAGTTTCGGAGCCGGGGTCGGGGTCGGAGGGTTTCCCTGGGAGTGGAAGTGGAGTGAGGGCGCCTGTGGCGGTGGGTGGTGGGCGGAGGGAGCCGGAGCGGTGGAAGAGCTGACCCCGGGGTTCCTTGGCGACTGTGTGGACGCCGGGTGAGGTGAGGTGAGGTGAGGTGGGGGCCGGGGATGAA
The DNA here is from genome assembly GCF_000143455.1 of Volvox carteri f. nagariensis. Classification (NCBI taxonomy): domain Eukaryota; kingdom Viridiplantae; phylum Chlorophyta; class Chlorophyceae; order Chlamydomonadales; family Volvocaceae; genus Volvox; species Volvox carteri. The sequence goes on along the minus strand of NW_003307588.1, from coordinate 902,092 downwards.
CCACGAACGAGTGAAGCTGCTGCCAGGGCAAGAGTGAGGTGGGGGCCGGGGATGGGGTCGGGCGGGTGTTCCACAGCCCATATAACCGGTGGTGCCAATAAATCCTCCTCCACCAATCGCTCCTCTTTGGTGGCTCCGAAACCAACCCCAGCACCAGCATAACACCAGCACCATTACCTCCACAAACGACATCGACAACAAGGGCACAACGGTTGTCTTTCGGCTCGGCTACTCTGAGGATGGTTTCCGAGGTTTTGGAGCGTCAAGGGCTCTATGCCATATTCCCGGAGCAGGGAATGCCAGCGGGGACCGCGGCGCGTTCGGCCCGCTGCCGCCTGCGGTTGCTGCTGCTGTGACGGGCGGCATCAGCATAAGTCGCGGCGACGCAAGACCTTTCTTTCCCCTCCTCCCCCTCCTTTCCCTCCGCCACCCCGCACGTGTGCTGTGCGTGCGCCCCTGCTCCTGCCCCTGATGCTGCCGCCCCTGTCGCTACTGCACAGCGCCTTCTCCTTCTCCCGCCACAGGGCAGCGCGCCCGTGCAACGAATGCCTCGGTCCGCTGCCGCCGCAGCAACAACAACAGCAGCAACGACATCCAGCACCACCACCACCACCACCGCCGCCGCCGCCACAACCCACAAAGGGAGGACCAGGCCAAGGGGGATGGTACATAAGGCCCCGGGACCTCAAGCCACCGGGGCACCTCGCGGTGGCGGTACTGCTGCGACTGCTACTGCTGCTGCTGTTGCTGCTGCTAATGCTGACGATCCAGCTAATCCCACTGCCAGCTTGCCAATCATCATCCGCAGCTGCTATGCTGCTATTTTGTAACATATATAGCGCTATGCAAAAGGGCAAGCGGTTATAACAAGGAACCCAGATGGCCGTCAGCTCAATCCGGGAACCCAGAACTCGTCGCACGGCTCGCACGACTATTTTGCAACATCTCCCCCCCCCGCGGGAAACACCACCCATTTCCTCTCCCGTGGCACTCAAGGTGACGACCTACTCGTCAAAGAACTGTAGCCTCCGCTGCAAAAAGTAGATATTGTTGACTGCGAACCGATAGACTTCCGCAACGTTGAATGGGAAGTGGTGGAAGAAAAGTAGGGGTGTTGTGCAGTTGGAGAACACGGGGCGGCGCACGTCCTCTGACTCCTCCATGTGGTGCCAAGGGCGCATCAGGGGAAACTGATACTTGTTCTTGCCATTTCTCCATTTGTCGCCGATTCCCAGAACAGAGGGAGTGTTCCATAATATGTCCGTGATGTTGAAATATGGCAGCCGGTGCTCGCTGGTCCATGGGTGAAAGCGGCTGTCCTGATAGATTATGACCCCCTGGTCCACACAGACGTCGCGCAGGATGCGGCAATCAAAGATGTTCCTTGTAGGATCAATCAAAGGCGTAGGGGCGCTACAATTCGTGTACCCGAAGGACTCAGGGTGCCACTCTCGGCCCCTGAACTTGAACTGAGCATCGGTAACTTCCTTGTCTGCGTCCGGATGCTCCTGTCCACCAAGATTAACTGTTTCTTGAATCCCAGTCTCAGGTTGTGGATCAACAGCTTGTGCGACTACGACGTGTTCGCATAACCAGAGGAAGACCAACGCCATGAGCAGTGCACGGCACACCAAACCCATGTTGGAACAGAAAAGGCTTCTTTCTGATCACCGGCTGCATCCCATCATTTGCCTCTGATCATAACAACTTTTCACCGCAGTCTAGCGTATGCAGCCGTCAGCACTGCGTGCGTTAACCCTATTTGGAACATAACTCAACAGCAAGTAGCTTTAAGTGGGTAAATTTTCGATGGAGTTTGCACACATCATTCCCTTTGGAAATTCCTTGAAGCAGCTTGTCTGTCAGGAACATTCTACCGGTTTCGTATTCGGTAAACCATCAATCGTATAGAACTTTTAGTAGAGTTAAAGTCAATAATTTATAGACATGGCTCACACTTTGTTCGCCCATGGTCCGTTGCAGTCGGTTGTGGTCGAGACAACGGTACCATCAGCACCACAACCAGACACCGAACACACTGGTGGGTACTATATCATTTCAATTAGGATGCATCCATAAAAATTGCCATGTTGATGTCGTTCATTATGCATTGTCGACACCAATCCGCTGAATATGTGCTTTGTATGACAACATGCATGCCAGGTTTAAACAGTGTCCTGTTATTACAATGCCTTTCTTCGGTCAACGCATACTCCAATTGCAGTCTATACGGTACAACTAAGGCCATGCCATCCCTGTCCGGAATGCGATATCATCCCCAAAGCCAGAAAGAAGGAACTTTGTAAGATGCATTTACAAGGCCCGCGAATACCCGTAAACCATCCGCCCGCACTAGCACGGCGACGTGAATTCCGGATACACGATTTCCTACGCCGACGCGGCAGGACGGGAGTGGAAATGAGAATTCTCCTACCCTTGTCCCTTGCAAAGAAACATAGCAAGATGGGTCTCGTAACGCGACCCACATCCTTGTACACCCTGTTACTGCCAGTCGGATACGAGTACGATGCGGTACCGCGCTTTGCCCTCCGCCACGCGCTGCATAGCCTCGTTGACCTGTAGTTTATGGCAATATCACAACAGGTTCAAACGCATCGTAAAAGACCATAAACAGCTACGTTCGTTATCAAAGTTTTCCCAGACTGTTATAGACATTCACACGCGCACAAACAAAAGCCTTCGTCTTTTCATCAACTCCCAACCCTATCTCCTCCTCCTTTAAAACCAAAAAACAACGCGCCTCCCCTCTGCCACACCTGCGACAGCGGCATTTCCTCCACCATCGGCCTGACGCCATGCACCGCCGCGAACTCTAGCATCTCCTGCATATCAGCCCGACCGCCCACGATGGTGCCCGCAATCTTCTTCTGGCCGAACACCAAGTCCTGAACTTGTACCGCCATCGACGCACCGCCGCCCGGGATTCCCACCTAGTCGCGTGCGCATTTCAAAGGTCAGGTGCGTATGAGGACTTATACAAAGAGACTCAGCTCATAAAGAGAATTCGACGCGTTGAGGAATGGAGGGACACAGGGCCAGCTATACTACATATACTCGCAGGTCCAGATACACCTGATACGCAGGTGTCGCTATCAATATCTGCCGCGTCCATGCATCCATCCAGGAGGGGGTTCATGCCGTGGTGGAGGAGAAGGAGGGAAAAGAGAGACGAACCACGAGCGAGCGAAGCCGCTGAGCAGGAGGACGGGGAGGGGGAGGAGGAGGAAGAGAAGGTGGATATGGGGATGGACGCCCCCCCCCCGGCCCCAAGAAAGGGGTAAATGCATATTTTTTGTATTTGTTACCGGGTGGAATGCTTCTGGGCCACCTGACGACATCCAAAAAACATATGTATTCCAGGGGGGCGACGGGCCGCTACTGGAGGATGAAGCAGCAGCAGGACAGATCGCTCCGGAACCTCTATCGCGACCTCTTCATCTCCCTTCTCCGGAACCTCTATCGCGACCCCTTCATAACATAACATAACGGCTCACCTCCCAAGGCTCCGCACTCAAGCCGCTGTGCTGGCAACTTTCCCACGCACCGGCAACGCGAGAGCCGGAGTCCCACCCCCACCGGAGTCCCACCCCCACCGGAGTCCCACCCCCTACCTAAATACTCGGTATCTGACCCACAGTGCATCTTTCCCTTTCACGTGTGCTCCCCCTCCCCCTCCACGACCATCCTCCCCTTCACACCGCAGTCCACACCAAACCAGTCCCTCCCCCGCACCCCCATCTGCCCCGCACCCACCTGCACCAGCGTCCCGCCATTCTTCAGCAAGCTCATCAGCTGCGTGGTGCTGATGTTGGCGGAGGCGCAGTTGAGCAGCACATCGAAATGGCCCTGTGTTATTAAAGCATGGAGGGATGGTGGGGTGGGGTGGGGTGGGGGGGAAACCACGAGCGAGTGAAGCTGCTGCCAAGGAAAGAGTATACAAGAAGCACAACTGACCAGTAGGCGGTTTTGGAGGCGGCGACCTCGGGATGATGTAATGATGACGACCGCGGAAACCTACCTACCTACCTACCTAGCCGCCAAGACTAAAGTAAGAGCGGAAGAAAGCAATAGAACGAAGAGCAGTAGAGAAGTAAATGCTGGGGGGGAATGGAGTATGGGAAGAGCACGAGTGAGAAAGGGGGAGGCGGAAGGAGGAGGAGCGGGAGAGAAACTCATTATTTCTAAAACACATCCACGCGCCATCCGATAAGTGGAGCGCCGAACCTGAACCTTCCTCGTCGCCGTCGCCTTCCCGTCACACGTAGATATCCACGCACCACGTACATTCAAAGAGAGAGGAAATGAGCATATGCTTGTACTGCAGGTGTACGGTACATGTACGATGTGTACGGCAGGTGTAATTCCGTACCTGCAATCCCACCTCTCCAATGGCGCTGCCCCAGGTGTGGAACGCGTGGGCGCCAAGCTGCTGGGATTCGGCCGCCTGATATGAACAAGGGGGGGAGGGGAGGGGGGGGAAAGACGAACCCCGAACGAGTGAAGGTGCTGCCAGGGCAAGAGTGTACCAGACGTAGAACTGACCAAAAGGCGTTCTTGAAGTGCGGCGACCTCGGGATGACGTAGTGAAGAAGATGTCGGAAAAAACTACCTACCTAGCCGCCAAGACTAAAATAAGCGCAGAAGAAAAGCAGTAAAGCCAAGCCGTAAAGAAGTAAAGGTAGGGAGAGGGGGGGAGCGGGGGAGAGACGAACGGGGGCCGGGGGGAAGAAGCTTCTCCCTGGTAATGAACAAAAAAATAGGGGGGAAGGTGGTGGCAGGAAAAGATTTCATAAAAGATTTCACAAATCAGAAGGGGACTTTAAGGAGGTTACAAGAAAAAGAAGAGCTAGGAGCGCTGGGCAGAGTGCGGCGAGGATAGCTCCTTCAAGGCGGTCAACAAATGCAGTACGGCACAGTACGGCACAGGTTCGAAACACGGAAAAAACAAAAAGGTCAGCCGAAATTCTGAGCGCGCGAAAGGAAGAGCAGGAGGAGCGATCAGGATGAGGAGGGGGATCCAACCCCAGCTACCCATCCCCATTTTCCTCTCTCTCCCCCCTCCCCCCCCCA
>NW_003307588.1:852096-896944 GCF_000143455.1 Volvox carteri f. nagariensis | reverse complement strand
CATCCACCCACACAACTTACACACACACGGGGGCAACCTTTCCCCTTCGTGCCCTCTCCCTTCCCCACCCAACCCCGGGCCCCCTTCCCCTTCGCACTCATTGATGTCAGATATTGCGCCCCCCCCCTATCCTTTGTCTTCCAAACCCCACATGCTCACCTTATCCGGCGATATGTCCAGTGCCGTCACCTCCGCGCCCATCTTACTCGCAAACTGAAGCGCCAGGTGCCCCAGTCCCCCCACACCCAGCACACCCACAGAGGCTCCCGGCCGGTCGATGTGGCGTCTGGGAGTGTGGCGCCGGGATGTTGAGGGAAAAGGTTAAAACCCTAAAACCCTAAGAAATGGGAAATGCGGTAAAGCTGCGGGAAGGGATTCCCGGAGGGTTTCGGGTTTTGTTGCCCCTCCCCATCCCCACACTCCCCCTCCTTTCCCCTCCCCCCCTTCCTCCCCCCCTCTCTCCCCCCCCCCCACACACACACACATGACCCACCTCAAGGGCGCATACACAGTCACTCCAGCACACAGCAGCGGCGCAGCGGAAGCGGAATCCAGACCCTCCGGAATGCCGTACACGAAGTCCGCGGATGCGCGGCAAATTTCTTGAAAGCCGCCGTGGCTGCCTTTTTCGGTTATTTTTTTTTGGGTGGTGTGGTAGTGCGGCGGGAATTTTCCCGCGTAAAGGAAGCGTTTCGAGGCCAGGAGGTGATAATACTACTAGTAATAATAATTTAATTGTCGTGCCGTTCCTTAAATCCAGAACCTGCGGATTTCAGCCAGCTGATTGGAGGATCGGGTCCGCCTCAACATCACATCTGTAGCAGAGGAGGAGCTAAAACCTGCTGGACCAAAAAGCTTCACAACGGCTTTCTAAAACATGTCGATTAATAATATTTCCTTAAACATTATCTCTAATATTAGCTATCCCTTAATTATTAATCATGAGTAACTACATTATGTTTCTTATGAATTGAACAAAATTGTTCTCATGAATTTTTTATTGACAAGTGAAGAAAACATAAAACACCTAAACCCCCCCAGCACAACCCACACACCCTCGTTCCCCCCCACCCTACCTACCAGCCACAATGAGCCCCTTGTAGCCTTTCACACACACATTCTCCTCGCCCCGCAAACAGGCCAGGCAGCGGCGGCATGAGTTGGCAATCCATCCAAGACCCACACGATCACCGGGCCGCAGGGAGTCAACCGATTCGCCAACCGCCACAACCTCCCCAACCACCTCCGATCGACAGTTGGTGGTTGGACGAGTACACAAAAAGGGAAAAATATTAAGAAATTAGGAAAAAAAATGAAGAGAAGGTCAAATCAATAATAAATCATGAGTGGAAGAGTGAAAGAGATGTACAACAGCAGCTTGACAGTCCAAAGTAGATGAACAGCCCGGGTGTTCGACATTACTAATGGGAGCGCCTCCAGGTCGCTAGTGTACGGCAAGCTGGACTTGGTTTAGGAGCTGTCTCCTGGGGGAGAGTCTCTCCCCGTCCCCCCCTCTGTTCGCCCTCCCTTTCCCCCCTTCCGCACCCCCGTCATCCTCACCATTACCTGCGCCCCCCCCTTCCTCTCTGCCTCCATCCCCCCCCCCCGTCCTCCCTCTCCCCCAGCTGCTAAGTGCCCCAAGCTGCCCAGTTGGCCTCCTTCCCACATACCTTGGATTTTTGCGTTCCTTTTCCTGCGTCGGACCGCATCCAGTCAGGTCTTCATCCCCCTTCTATCCCCCCTAAAGCTGCCTTCCCTTTCCTGCCTTTTTCCCTCCCAAACACAACCCCACTCCCTTGTCCCACACGAAAAAGAACTTTCGCTGATAACACTTAAATGAACCCAATGTCCCATCGGTCGTGAGTTGACAACCGTGCCGTACCGGCCTTTTTTCCGCGGCATGCATGTCATGCCTTGCCGTACAGCCCCATACACACACGTACGCACACCCGCCTACCTCATGGCCCGGTATGAAGGGGAACTTGGAGACACCCCAGTCGTTGTCCTGTGAATGGGCCGGGCGGGCGGGTGGGTGTTTCAGCGAGGGAGGAGGGGCAGGGGAAGGAGGAGGAGGAGGAGGAGGGGGGCCAGGGGAAGGAGGAGGAGGAGGGGGGGGGGCCAAAGGGGAGGAAGGGGGGAAAGACGAATCATGAGCGAGTGAAGCTGCTGCCAAGGAAAGAGTGCTGCGGAGTGGGGCAGGGGGGTAGGGGGGCAGGGGGGGCAGGGGGGGGTTAGCACGACTCAGGAACGGAGTGCTTCGTGCCCACGTGGGACGACACACACATACACACGCACACATACACACACATGCACACACACACGCACACATACACATACACAAACATGCACACACACACATACACAAACATGCACACACACACACACGCGCGCGCACTTACTCGCATGCTCAAGTCGGTATGACAAAGGCCGTTGTGTGTCACCCGGACGTCCACCTCTCGAGGGCCCAGCTCGCCAACGGAATGGCTCCAGGGAGACAGCTCGGACTGTGTACGGACACGAACGACACCGTACGAGCCAGTTTCACAACATGCCAGACGAACAAGGGAGACGGGAGAAATTTACACACAAAGCTGCGCGCCATGAACTTCGTATTCCTGTTTTGCTTAGGACCTTGTCGCGGTAGGTTTTCTGAGTGAAAATCGAGAGAAAAGAAAACCAAGGTTTAACCAAGGCGTATTTGCAATAAAAAGACTTTCTCGGCAAGTATTCTGAGTATTTGCCGAGAGCGTACTCGGTTGAATGTCGTTGGTGCGTACGGCTGGGCCGTACAGGGCTGGAATAAGTCGCAGGAGTAGTGCGAATATAACTTTACGAGTTCATAGTGTCAGAGAGTACTGACAAGTTTCCGCTGCGGCTTCTGCCCTACTCTATACTACAGCGTACAGCACCAGGGTCGGTTCGGTAGCCAGGCTCACCCTCCACCTCCCACGGAAACAAGCACAACTTTCCTGTCTACAGGTAGCCCTCCGTCTGGACGACCCCTAAGCGGTACGGCAACTACTCAAAAAAGTTATCACAAAAGCCACAAATAACATATAATAATATAACATACAATAATAATTATTATTATTATACTAATAATATAAAAAATGATAATATAATAAAAATAAAATAATAAAAATATAATAATAATAATAATAATAATAATAATAATAATAATAATAATAATAACAATGATAATAATAAGATGGCCACGTTCAAAAATGCATTTCCGGAATGTAGTGCATATTTGAGACTTGCATCTCAAAGTCTCAGCTCCGAAGCCCCTGTGCACCTTCTTGTCAAGCACAGCCCAGCCGCGGCGGCTGAGTCGCTGCGCCTGCCCCATCCGAAACGCCTCCCCTTGCTTCAGCATTCCCGCTTGTAACTCCGGTTTCTCCTCCTTCTCCCGGAACGCAAGCGGCCTAGCTGCAGCCGCCGCGGTGCGGCGACAGCGGCAGTAGCTGCAACTCGAAGGAAAAACGGTTTTGCTGCCAACCGCACCAAAGCGGCCGTAGTTGGGGGTCTGACGGGAGCCGCGGCTCGTAGGACGTTTGATTACGGTCCCATGGGTCGGTGCTGAGGCCGAAGCCGAGATGGTGACGGTTACGCCACGAGGGCCCATTTCACAAGTTTGTTGGATGTGTGGAACCTTCCCTGTTCCCGACTTCTTTGTTAACTTTAAGCGTTGGTTCGTTGAAAAAAATTTAGTTCGTTGTGATATCTGGTTCGTTGCGTGCTTGAGCAGTCGACCTATTTTATGGCGGTACGTGCAACGCCTGGTGCTGAAGAGTTCCGGCTATGAAAGAAAGAATATTTTACATGTACGGCAGCGAAAAATCGAATGCAGAGTACGAACGCATATACGATGCAGCGGCGGTGCTGAAGTCACCACGGTTCCCATGTGATGAGATGCGAAGTGTTCAGGCTATGGGCTCACCGCGATTTTTTTGCGTTCTTATAATTAAAAGGGGGAAACGTCGCTCTGCAACCAGAGTGTAAAAGCTTTCCCACAAGCGAATTTGTATGTCACACGTCCTCTGTGAAGCACATCACCTCTACGTGGCAGGAATTGTGGGATGGCGAACCGGTACTGCAAAAAACGAGTTTGCGAGGTCGCGAAATCGCTCTTGGACCTGAATCGGTCCCAGGGCAAACGCTCCGGGCGCTTCGGATCGTAACTACCGAAACTCCCGCCGAAAACAGAAACATAGAGTTTCCTAAGCCGACCTGCTTTTGCAGGGATATAGGACCATCCGCCATCCTGCCATCACGTACGAAATCTCCTCTGCGGTCCCCGAAGGGCTACTGACCGACGTGTGACGGTCAACGTCCGGAATGTCTGCAGTGACTCGGACTGCGACAGATGCTGCGCGAGAGGGACACAGCGCGGACAACAAAAAGAGACAAAAGCTGGCCAAAAGTGGCCCGCACGCGCGCCTCTCCAAGCTCACCATGCAAGGCCTCCATGCGCTGCTGAGTGGCCTTCCTCACCTGCTGCTGCTGCTGCTGCTGCTGATGCTGATGCACGGGTGTCTGCTCGCCACGCACAAGGCCTACATGCGCTGCCGAGTTGCCTCTTTCAATGCCGCCTCGTCCTGAGCTTCTGACGGCTGCTAGGTGATAAAAGCAGCGAACCGCCCGAGTCCTTGCAACCAGCCACTGCGTGTGCATTAGTAGTGGAAGAGCCTCCGGTCACACCACGGAGGGCCCCCACACAGTGCACACATCTGTCGGGCGCTGGGCCAGCGCTGGGCCTCGCCTGCCTGCCATGGAAAAGCTGTCAAATCGGCTATGCTAAGAAGGTGCTGGACATTGCGGCTGAAGTATGGCAGTGCCATATGGCACTTGAAGGTCGCGACAGACAGACAGCAGATGTAAGCTGCAACGAAGAAGCCGTCCCAAATCCCAAAAACCAACCATAGGGCATTCATGAGGCCGGCACCTTCCGTTTGCGCTACCGAGTTTGCCTGGATTTTGAACAGGCGACTTCTCTGAACATCTTGTCTGTGTCCTAACCTTCAAAACCACGCTTGGCCAGAAATTGCAAAGGTGCTCGCGCACGAATCAACACACGAACACACGTGGTCCTCCCTGTTCTGCCCGTAGCCCTCAGAAAGTGAGAACAAGAAGAAACTCAGAAACACTGACGTGTTTCTGACTTTCTTATACTTGGTCTCACTTTCTTCGGGAACGTGTTTCTGACTTTCCTATACTTGCTCTCAGTTTCTTCGGGAATATGTGTCGCAGTTAAAATAAAATCACATAACAGGAACTTCACTGTCATACACATACAATGATTTTGGTCCACCATCGCCGGCATGCTGGCACGATTGTACATCGGGACAGGTATGTGAGGCGGCAGGGGCCAGCAGCTTCACCTCTGGCGACATCGTCAAATCCGCCTTGACCCTTTTTGCACATACAACAGCAGCCTCTCCCCGTTTCCTACAGCTATGAATAGGGGATTGGTTGTGAAAGGAAACCAGGCCGCTCCTACATTACAGGTTGGCACTGAATCTGTTCAGGAGAATATCACACATTTTCTGCATCATGAATGAAGCCCTACATTTCCGAACGACTTGGCGAGGAAATATAGTGAGAATGCTTTTCATTTAAAGCAGCGATAAAAGATGCGAGAAAATGTATTCATTCAAGATTTGTTGAACGTTGCGTTGCGTTTTAGATGTGAAAGCCACAACCGAGCCTTGAACACCTGTGATAGGCCATATGTGCGCTCTAAACCTTACCGTATTTACTGAGTGTAAGCAACAAAGATGTGGACGCTACGGCGAACCGGTTGCGTTGTGGGCCAGGAGAACAGCTTGCAAGCCCTTGGCGACGACAGGCATACATGGCCAAGCTAGACATCGAAGTTATTTGACTATAAAATTAAGGCTTGCAGCGCTAAATGAGCAACCGTTGCAGGAGCCTTCCTCACCGGTTGCGCGTGCAATCCCGGCCATAGCCCTTGCACCCGGAGCTCTGGCTTTGCTGAGTGTTGCTCTCCGCGGCACCAGCGAAGTAGCTTGCATTCAAGCAAATACAATCGCAGCTCTGGCGGCAGCTTTGGCATTTCTAGTTTATTTCTGCACAACGTTGACCGAGCATGGACACGTCTGGGTATCACGCCTGGCGCTATCATTGCGCCCCGCCCAAGACCAGATCCTGCTAGGGTGCGGCCTTGCAGCCACAGCCCAATTGTGTACAGCAGCCTGGCTGTGTCTCTCTTATCCGGTGTACAGCGAAGGCGTGCTGATCCCTCTGTACGGTGCTGGATATGCCAGCCTCGCTATTCTTGTGGCCAGCCAGAGGGGCAGGCGGCTAAGAGGCCGCAAGAAACTTGAGATCGAGGTGATTTGCGACGTGTGTCGGGGGAGATCCTGCGATAAGACCAAGTGGCATTTGCACCTCCGAAAAGAGAAATGCAGCTTTAAGGCGGACTGTGCGTGTGCATATGGCAGGTACCCACAGTCTGTAGGCACTGAAATGCCAGCGCCTCTTCCCCGTGCATTTAAGCGTCTTCAGCCACAAAAAATGTTATTCCTGGCCCACCGTTTAGTACCGAGGCTACCGTGTTTGGACCTTACAAGAGCTCCCTTTCGGGAATCTCACAGCGCATGCTGTCAGGTGGTCCGGAGGCCCCGGATGGCCGAGCTAAGTTATGGCTGAAACCTCAAGGCCTTCTCCAACGACGCACCCACCCACTTATCCCACTTGGCTATTTTGGCCGTTCCACCTGCCCGCCATCCCGTTACTTCATATCCAACAAATTTTATGTAATTTTTAATTTGTCTAAAAACGTTCCCCGGCATGTTTCGCAGGCTGGTGAGGGTGAGCGGCACTCCGTCATGGCCCAGGGCTCCCGAATCGCCGCCCGTAACTACACCTGGCTCGTTTTGTTGCTACATCTCATGTTACAGACCGTGTCGGAGGTGGCTGCAGCTGTAGCAGGTACTACTGCCGCCGCAGGGGGGCGTGGGTCGCTGTTGCTGCTGCTGCCGGGCGCCATGGCAGCAGTAGCGTACGGCATACTGGCTGTACTGTATGGTGTCGCTGGAGCCTGCAAGTTCCTGCCGTCTTCACAGCTGATGGGGGAGAAGGGCAGCGCCGTGGTGTCGTCATGATAAGGCCCATGTGCTGCGGTCCTAAAATTCGTGCCAGATTGCTCATCAGCGGGCAGAGCGTTTCTGGCAAGCCCTGAACGCAAAGGTTGTCTTACGGTGGGCGTATCAGCCTTAGCAGGTACTGGGGCATTAATGATATTTTATGTCTTCGGTTTCGGAGGAACGGGGTTGTAAGCATAAAAACTCATTGCAGTGTTTTGACCACGGACTTGAAAGTAAGACTACGCAATCAAAACGTTTGCATGTAACAAACCCATTATATAGCAGTATAAGACGGGAAGTGCACCGCAATTGAGCAATTGAGGTATGGTCTTAGGTGTCCCAGTGGTGCAGTGTACGGCAGTCCGTTGTGGCCCGATGGGCCTAACCTGAGGTTTTCCCTTGGGGTCTGGGTCTGGGGATAGTTGTAATACTAATACCTAGTATTTACTGATCGGAAATTCTGCATCTGATTTGTGGCGAGACAAACTAAGGTAGAGAGCCTGAGTAAAGCGGCAGAGGCTTCGACTTAAGTCAACAGGTTTGACGTCCTTGACAAGCCAAAGGTACACCTTACAAAACGCGGGGAAGGTCCTCTCAGATCCGTAGATACAAAAAATCCATCCCAAACCACGAAAAACACACAGACATCGCTTCCGCTACATCGCTGTTTTGTGTCCCGCTTACAAATTATAAAGTCGGGATTTATGGTGCTTATGCACTCAGTCCTTTTGGCCGCACAGCAAGTCAAGGGCTTATTGATGGCGGAAATCTATCTGGATAGACAACTCGCAACTAGCTGGCCATCTATCGCAATGCCACAAGTCATTATGTACGGGCTCAACAACAATGACGCGGCTGGGTCCTAACAGCCGAGAATTACGGGAAGATTCAGGACCGATAATGTTGATGCCTGTAACGCACACGGCCAAAAACACGGAGCAAGAACAAATAGGCACACCCATGCACCCACAACCCGGTCCCCGACTGCTCCAACCAGAAGGGGCCCTGCGACAGGCGAACAGCCCGACAAACAATGGTCGCACACGTACATAAACATGCTGGTGCAAGTGTGCACCTTTTATGGTGCTGCGTTTCAGCGTAAGAAAAATGAACAGAGATAAAAAAATGAAAATGCAGCCGCGATGTATGCGTACATACACCTGTTGTGTTATGTACGCAGTGCGCTGTAATGTCGCCGTTCACACTACTAAATGCTACATCTTTTTTTCCGCACCGTTGCCATACCGTCCGCAAAACAGGAATGAGATTAAGCGTGACTAACCGTTACACAACTGCCGGCGGCCACAGTCACAGCGGGGGTACTTGCAAGTAGAAAGAGTGAGTGCTGTTGCTTCCCTTTTGAGGAGCCACGGGCCTTGGTTCCAATAAAACGCCCTTAGCGCGCCACCACTTAACACATATGAGAAATCGTGGCCTTACTGCGCTTTGTTTGTAACGCCTTCCCTTTACCAGCTCTCCTCACCGCGTTAAATACTATCCTGATATGCACAGGACAGTCAGCGTTGCTTTCCCATGTGTGGGCGGGAGGAAAGGAAAACCGCGGCGCACAGCACCATCAGGCGGACATAGCAACACGGCTGTCCATGTCTTCACACAGGAGGCCCTGTCACCACATGTGCATTCTCCCTGAAGTCCCTAACGTCAATTTCACCAACGGCACCCCAATGGCCCCCCCCCCGGCTTTGACGGACCCCTCCGCATTTGTGCGGACACTGCAGCGCCACATCTGTCGCGGGGGTCCGCGTTGTATCGTTTCACTTGCGTCATTGTCGTCGCCGCCTTTCGGTTCGCATTCGCTTCCGCATAAAGGCAAGAGGAGAGGGATGTAGAGGGAGCGCGAGGGGGGTGTCGGGGCGGGTGTCGGGACGGAAGACGAGAGCCCGAACACACGCCGACACTTCAAGAGCTGCGACCGGACAGCCCATCAAGAAAGCCGCCCTCCCGGGCCGCTCTCGTCCCCGCATTCCCTCCTCTGTCCACGCCTTGCCCACGCCGGGAGCCTCCCTTCCTCCTCCCTTCCCCTCCCTTCCTGTACCGCCTTAACTCCGCCGTCGCAGCGCCCCGGGGCTCCTTTAGCCCCAAATAGTTCTCACTCCCACCTCCTCCTCTCCCTCCATCTTCGCTCTGCTTCCTCTCCCTCTCCCTCCTATTCACGATCATCTGCTTGCAGGCCGGTGGGCTCTATCCCTCCACATACAGCGTCCAGCCCATGACCAGGGATCCCCCCAGGATGCCGCCCGCAAAGTAGCGATCGTTGCGGCAGTTCCGGCCCTCGGGCCACAGCTCAATACCGCACACTGCCAGCTGGAGCCCAGGGACAAGTGAACACGGGAACATGGGAGCGCGAAACAAACCGGGAAAGAAGGGAATACGTATCGTGTCAAGCAAGGGGATTCAGTACAGGGGGAGGAAAGGCAAGGAGATGGGGGGGGGTAATACCGTTATTCGAAATCAAGACGGGTTTGGAAAGCCCTGCCTCCCGATTCCCAACAGCCCATACGTCCTTGAGCACACACGTCGAGCCATGAAGGTTCCCAAGACACCTTGGCTATGCGCTTCCAGAGCCTTCCGATCGCTGAAACCCCCTGTGGAGCTCCGAAACTCCTTCGAAACTCCTAGGGGTACCAGATGCGGCAAGGATACAAATTGGTCAGGGTACACGTGACCCGAACCGCAACTGTAACCGCGATTTGACCCCAGCTCAACTGTTTTACATTGGCCAGGAACGAGAGCGGGTAGGTGGGGAAAGGAGGGTGGGAACGGGAGCGGATCGTCGTTTAGTTCAAATAGCCCAGGGTAGCCGAGTGGCCGGTTGCCGAGGGTTCCCAAACTCATATCCCAAACTCACTGCCCACCCCATCCACGACCCAGGTCTCCCAGCGTTCTCTCCCCCCTCCGTTCCCATCCTATCCTCGCTGCCCCGACCCCTCCCCTTAACCCCCCTTACCATAACTCCCCCAACAAACGCCAACAGGTAGTGCAGACGCTCCTGGGTGAAGAAAGGCTGCAGCAGCAGCAGCGACAGCAGCGCCCCCAACGGCTCCGACAAGCCCTGAGACAGACGGAGTAGACAGACAGACAGACAGACAGGCACGGGGGTGGAGCTGGGAGCAGGAGCAAAACGAAGAGTCCAGACCGGCGGTCCGGTCAGGAGCTGCAGCAGAAGCATCACCAGCAGCAGTGAAACCCGCAGTGAGCACCCGCAGTGATCACCCGCAGGGGAGAACGGGGCCACTTGGGGAGTTTTAGATTCAGAAATCCCATGCAAGGAAATCGCGCTCGGGGGCAGTTGAGACAGCTGGACGCAGCACGAACACAACATCCCCATCCTCCCTGACGTCGCCCCTGGTCAATGTCTCCCGCGGCCTCATCGCATATCGTGGCGTGTCTTTCCCCCCCAAGCTCAGGGGCGCGACCTAGCGCTCGGGTAGAATTAGTTAGTCCATCTGGGCCGCCACCCACCGACGCTGTCGCAACGCCGATGGCTCTCCACCTGCTGCCCGTAGCCGCGTAGATAGGCGCTGCTACGATGACACCCTAAGAAATGCGGCGGCGGCGGAGGAGGACGGAAAGGCGTTATGTGCAAAAAGGCAAAAAGGGAGGAGGTGAGGTACGAAAAAAAGGGGGGGGGGTACCGCTCAGAATTTATTACATAACGAGCAATGCGACTCAGGCAAGGGGGAATTACGTGCAAGGAAAAAAATCAGAAATAAGCTGCCGGCGTCCAGAGGCAGACAGGAGGAAAGTGAGCAAACGGGATGTGAGACGATTTCGGTTCGAGGCGTCAGTTTCCTACTCCTCCACGTTTGTTAGGGTTTAGGGTTTCTATTTGTCCCAGATGCCCTCTTCGTCCAAGATGGAGGTGATCGCGACCGAGTAGGACAGGCTTGGTGGTGGGGAGGAAATGCGGGTGGCTGAAGAGATGCCAGGCACCATTAACCTCTACACCCCCGCCAGCACACACGTCCACGTCTAAGCGGCCCGCCGAGGTACGTACGGCGGGAGAGACCAAGTACGGCCATCAAGGTGCCGTACGGGATCGCGCCTTGGATAGCGTGCCGTACGGGATAGAAGTCCGGCCCGTCCCGACCTTTAACCCGTCACATTTCCACACCCGGTCTCACAACGACATGCATCACCAGGTAAACCACCTTGCCTTCGCCACGCCAGTCCAACCAACAACCGTGCGAACCTCTAGCCGCACAAACCCCTATCAAACATGCAGCCCCCTCTGCATACACGCAAAGCCGCAGCAAGCATGCAAACACCCTGGACGTACAACCTCACCTCTGGGATGTTGTGGAGCGCTATCGCCAGCGCCATGATCGGTCCAAAGTCGGTAAAAGCGGAGAAGGCCACCTGCGACGGCGCGCACGTGTGTCAAGAAGCCGTCAGGGGCTCGCCCGCGAGTTCAGGTCTGGTGTTTCAGAGCAGTGCTAAACAACGAAGGAAAGGCCAAAGGATGGATAGCGGAAAGAATCGAGGTGTTTCGCAAGGATAAACATCCTAATCATGATCATCCTAAGCACCGAGCCACATGTCCTCCCGAACTGCTCCATCTTCCATCTTCATCCATCTTCCAGCCCCCTCGCCATTTCCCCCTTACATCCCGTGCCCTCCCTAAACCCCTAACAGCCCTCCCATGTAGCCTCGTCCTCCTCCTACCCCTCTTCGCCCAGCCCCTTACCTACCTAGCATCCGCGAGCCCTCTATCCATCCATCCTCCCACCCACCCGCCATCCCCTCGTCCCCCCCCCCCACCGCCCGCCTCCAAGCCACATAAACTCCAAAAGAGGAGAAAGTCTGGCATAACTGGGCTCAAATCGGGGTGAAGAAGCCCCTTGAGAAGCCCCTTGAGAAGCCCCTTGAGAAGCTTCCCGGGCCCCGACTGCCGCGTTCGCGTTACTGACCGCAAAGCCTTCCGGCAGGTTGTGCAACGTCATGGTGACCGCCATAAGGACACCCAGGCGGAGCATGCGGCCCCCCCGAGGGCCCCGCACTCCCTTTCCCGTCGCCAGCGCCGCCGCCGCCGCGGAGGAGGAGGAGGCAGAGTTGCTCCCGCTGCCGATGAACAGCGCGCCATCGCTGCCTGCAGTGGCGGCAGCCCCGAAACCAGCCACCGCACCACCGCTGCCTGCACCCGCACCGCCGGCGGCGCCGCCGCTGCCCAGGGCTATAAGGCCCTCCATCTGCAAGGCTGTGCTGCTGCTGCTGCCGCCGCCGCCCATGGTACATGTGCCTCCCAGCCCTGGCGCCGCGATCGCCGCCATTCCTGCTGCAAAAGACGGCTGCCGTTCGACGTTGGCCTTACGCGCCAGGCCGCCACTGCCACCGCTTGTTGCCGTTGCCAGCAGTACCGATGTCGACGATGCTCCTGCGCCGCCGCCGGCCGCGGCTATCCCAGCACCGCCGCATCCTCCTTGCGCTAACGTGGTCGTCGTACCATAGCATCCTGCGCCGGCCGTAGTCACCTTGCGTTGCGAGGCTGCGGCCGCCTCAAATAATTTGGATCGCGCCATGACATAATGGGAAGATGGTTGCAGTTGCAAGACGGTGAGATTGGTCGCGGAATCCTGGGGGGGGGGCCGCCATGCTGAACACACACTCTCCCTCACACACACACACACGGCTGGTAACAGTGCTTGGGCGTGTATCCAACTGTTTTCGAAATCTAGCCTGCCGCACTCCCCTGCCCTCGCTTGCATCTTAGACCCAAGAGACGGAATGCTTTGTGGGTCAGCTGGAGGTGGGTGCCATGGGTCCCCTTCGATTAGGCAGCTCAGGTTGCTGAAGGCCTTGGAGCTCCTTAAAAGGTTTGTGCTGATGTGGGTCAACCGTTTTTCTGGTACGGTTGTACGATTTGGTATATTTGTACGATTCGGTATGGTTGATTTGGCTTCCAAATCCGCGATAATCGCGGGGGCGAGCTGGGTGTGGAAAAAGCCGATGAGGAAGAGATGTCGCCGGGAGGTGCAGGGGACAAGGAACACGATTACTGCAAGACCTTCCCCCAGGTCAGCGCCTTTCCCAAGAAGCTATAACCCCCCAAAAGTCCTCAGAGCTCGCGTTCACAGACCCGCAGCTCAGCCTCCACCCCCTGGTCCGTTGGGTGAGTAGTTTGCGGACAACAAACATGGGCAGTTGCTTCAGCTGCTTTGGGCAGTTCAGCAGTCGACTATCTTGATGCATCTTGCAATCTTGTAATTGTCCTCCCTTGCTGCCCGCTCACCTCCGTGGCTCGACCTCTCTGTGTCGCTGCTGGAGTGCTGTGGCTGCTGCTGCTGTTGCAATAGCTGGAAAAACGCTTCGTGGTCGTCCAGGTCGTCCTGTTTCTGGGCAGGAGAGGAGAGAGGGGACCAGAGGAGCAACTGGGCAGGAGAGGAGAGAGGACCAAAGGGCCGACGGGAAAGGGTTCTGCCCCCCAGGAGGGACAACAGAATCGGCGTAATATGCTCTTGCCCCGAGGGGGAAACGTATGAGGTATCGTTTAGGGAGAATGTGAGGACTGGATGGAGACCTGCGCCGACGTTGGATGGGCCTTTACCTTGATATGGTCATGATGCTCGTCCATTTTTGGGAATAACGGTTCCAGCATGTAGTACGCCAGAGCACCGGACATAGCAGCAGCCAGGATAAGAAAGGGATCCCCCGCCCCGGACATGGCGTTCTTGGCGACAAGCTCAACGCAGCTAACGGTGGCCATCACGCCGAGTGCAATTCCCAGCAGTGCAGCCATTGAGCTCGCGTTAGGCTTACGGACAACCTGAAAGCGCGGGAATGTGTTTTACCATATGAGGCATTGGCCGCGAGGAAGTGGGCAGAACAGGTGCTTCCCAGACTCCTTTGGCATAAAAGACTTTCATGACATCAAGCCATTGTACAAGCTGTGAAAATAGTGTGTTTGCCTCTCTGCCAACTCCATCCAACTCACGGCGACGATTGCACCCAGGCTGGTCGAGAGTCCTGCCATCGTTGCCAGAGCTAATGGCCACCAAGCATCTGATAGCTTAAGCATGACGGAACCACCGAGTGCTTTGCCTGTACTGATTACTTAAGCGTCCAGGTTTGAAATCATAAGCAGGCAAGCCAATCACAGATCAACAGATAGCGCAGCTTGTCCATCTCAAGCGACTCAAGAATTGCGCAGCTTGTTAATTAGTTCCCGTAAAGAGGAGATGCCCCACCCCATACTGATATCATTGACAGATTTCGCAATCACTATGCAAGTTTAATCGTTACAAGAAGCAAAAGCGAGATAATCACGAGGATTTTGCTCTTGCGAAAGTATCTGCCCTTGGATCCTTGTACGACACAAAGCCTCACAAAACTCGAGTCTCAACCAGTACGATATGGTTCAACGTGCCTGGCCGTTACGTCCTGCTAAGAAACCTTCCCACAGTACCTGCACTGATGCATTCGGCACGAAATCCTTGGCCTTCCGAGCAGGCAGTATTCCGCATCCCCCAACCCTCCCCAACGGGCCGGAAGCAGCGCAACTGAAACGGGTAGCCAAAAAAGATCACCACGCAGACTACGACGCAGACACGCAGACCCTAGCCCCAATCTCATTGGCCATAAAGTCTCAGCAACTATAGATCTGCGCTTCCGGGTTTCTAGACTTCACTGTAACGGCACAGACGATAGAATAATGTAGGCCCGAAACGATCGACAGCCATACAGCACCCAACAACCAACATCTGAGCCTTATGGCATTATGGGTCACCTTCTAAATCTGCAAATGACCAAGGCCGTTTGGCAACTGTCCACTGTGTGTCGTGGTATGTGGTATTGTAGACTGGAGTGGACCAGCTACCCAAGTAGGCAGCCAAATGCTTCCTTCCCTTCCCTGACGTTCAATTGGTGTGTACGGCCTCGGCTTTTTCCGTCATAACAAAAACGCAGCCCAGCGCAGCGGCGCGAACTTCGTTAGGTTACCTAAGTTTGCGCGCCCAGACGGAAAAACACCCTACGTAGAAACCAGAGTCTTATCCACTGAATAGCTCGAGCCGTAGCAGTCCGCGGCAGTCCGCGGCAGTCCGCGGCAGTCCGCGGCCGCATAATGGGCCTGTTTGTGGCCTTTCGACTGGGCGCTCATCGGACAGCTGGGCAGTTAAGCTGTTACGGTTGCTTTTTTTAACAATCCTTGCTTCAACAATTGTTGGGTAGATTTTCCATCCTATGTTCGGTAGCTAGCTGGTCCACGAAATATAATTTCAACCGTTTCGGTCTGGTCTGGTCTAGCTGAGAGGGTTCGCACGTTGCAGGGCTGCATTTCCAGGCTTTTGCCCAGACGACGCTGTGATGTGAGTTGACGGAGGTCGCTCCCAGATGAGCAAGTATGAGCAGAACATGCCGAACAACTGAGATTCCGAAGCACCCCGAAGCAATCGAGGCCGCCGAAACGAGCGCGCGCATTATCGCGAAAGGTTGGAAGACCAAACGTTGTCGGAGAGTTACCGACCAAGAATCCAAATTGAGTAGACACGTGCCGAGTCATCTCCCTTCCTAACTCTACGTGTTTCACCGCACGTCATGAGGCAGCGAGTTCACGCAACTGCGGAAAAATACAAAGTCACCTTGAAGCCCAGGCGGGATGCTATCTGCTGAACCAAAGTAGTAATCCAGGTGACACTCCCGCGTAACCCAGAGGCGCAATAGCACCTTGCAAGTACACTTCAATGTCTAAGGCGGAAACACGTCAACGGATTGGCAATTGAAGCCTTTATTCGAAGTCCTTTCCTTGGCTCCTATCCCTATCCAGCCAGAGCGCCAGTGATGAGCGAAACAGTACGAAAAAACCTCGTAACCAGCGAAACAGCACTTTGCACCAGCACACTGAACTTACGTGTATTTCATTAAATTGAATTCCGAATATCCATGAGTTTTTGCGGTCCAGCATTTCAGCAAGGAACTCCACCTCTGGTGTAATTGCCAGTAACTCGGCCAGTAACTCGGACTCCTTGGCTCAAGGCACGACTGGGTTTTGATTGTATAAAATGGGGTTCTCGATCGGACTGATAAATTAAGAAGCTCTTTTTGCACATGGACGCAAACCGACGCGAACGTACGAAAGAGTCCTCAATGCCTCCAGAAAACTCAATGCCCAATGATGAACTTTATTCTTCAATGCAGCAGTTACCTAATTTAGAGTAAATCTGAGTCAACAACCGTGCAACGACAGCATCAGGCGAGAAAATGCTGCCGTCGTGTACAAGCGCGTCTCCCATGGAAAATAATTAGCGGAGAGTTTTAAGGAATGTATAGAAGCGTCAGGGGCGACGTCTCAAAAATGTGCCGAAGGATGACAATCGATGTATGGCGTTGTTGTTAAGGCGACATTTTCTATATTTATATCAGAGGAAAATCAACCCTGCAAGCTTCTGTTAGGCATGTGGTGCAGAAAGATTATGATCTCAAAAAGTAACTATGCTGCCGTAAGATGTGATGACGTGACCCAGAACTTTTGCCGAATGCGGCACATGATGCTGATTGGAAGCATCCTATGGATTGTATCAGTCCAAGGTATTATATTAGAGCATTTGCTGGGATTGTGTTCAGATAATAGCCGTAGACTCGTTAGTCATAGAAATGTTTTCAGCTGACACATGACCTATGGCTGAGTAACTGGTGCCTATTCTACATGCTGATCCAGCCGTGGCTCTCTCCAGCTTCGCACTCGTCTGCGTCGCCCGCTGGTTCGTCCACGCGACGCTGAGAAGACAGAAAAAAGGCGTATTTAACCCTTTCTGACACGCAGAAGGTAGCAGGTAAGTGCCAATCGCATGTATAACGCCTCATTCTGTCATCGCGGCGCGGCTGTAAGCGGTGGTAGAGTCTCGTACTTGGCCAAACGGGCGCAACGCGCCGTGTCGTGTGACACTCTGGCATACCCATAGGAAACTGCGTACATGCGATGGCTAAGCTGGTTCTCATGGACATTACACCTGGCTCGCCATGGAGGGGTTGCTTGACGTTGCATGGTGCGAGGTTCCTTGATGTACAGGTATTGTGGCAGTGGACAGTAGGGTTGATTGAGGCCGTTGGGTCTTGCATTTCGGCCCTCTGTCCACGAGGATGAGGGTTCCAACGGTTGTTCTTCCTATCTTTTCCCTAACGGAATCCGTCAATCGGATGCTTCATCAATCTACAGCGAACATCGTAGATGGCGTGGCTGGGAACTTCGCTAGCCCTCACGCCTGTATACGCGCCTATCTACTCTCGTTCCACAGCGAAAGCGAGCGAGTAATCGACACCGCCGGTGCGTTCTGGATGAAATAATAATTTCCATTCAGGTTCACCGCTTGCTGGAACCCTCTAGAGGACGGCTACCGGCGAGGATTTCGTAACCTCGCTGCGCGCTACAGAAAGGTTTCCCTGGGGCCTGCACGTTTGTGGTGTCCGGGCCACATAACAAGAGTCGGATGGGGCATGAGATTCACACAATTCTGGGGGGGGCCATTATTGAGCTGTTGTGCCAGCGTCAAAGCAAATGTTCTTGCACCTGATCGATCCGGCCCAATACCGTGTACTGTTCCGCGTGGCGATTTGTTTCGTTTTGCGTAGCTGGCGCTGCGGAGGAGTGCGGAGCACCACCCAACACGTCCTGTCCCACAGCTGTATGGATCGATGCTGGTCCTTCCTGTCACCAGCGCCCGCGGGGGCTGGCTGTGGGACTGGCTGTTGGATGGCATAGCCGGAGAGGAGCGTGGAGGATTGGGTGTGTTTCCTTGGGGTAATTCAAGAGCAGGGCGCTGAAGAGTGCAAGTCGACCACGCGCCACACAAGTTTCTCTCCCAGAAAGGAAAGAAACTGGCTTAGCATGCATGTTATGGAGGCCATGGAACTTCGCGTTTTCGTGTCTGCTTTCATCACAGCGTCTGGAAGGGTTTCGGACGACATGCACCTCTTTATTAAGCCATTATCCATGATGAAAAGCAATCGAAATATTCTGTTGCAATTAGAAAGTGTGGGCGCTAAAAGTGTGCGTGCTGGAAACGGAGAGAATGCCTAATTCGGGTATGAAGGGCGGCATGCTGGTCCCAGGGGGGTCACGACCTTTAACTTTTGCTGCGCTTGCTTGTTTTCAAAGCATGGCCAAATGAAATCAAGCATAGCACAAAACAAGGAAAAGATGCAGCTGATCGTAGCCGTTTTTTCGCCACGTACGTTCCGGAAGAATTATGTAAGAAAAGTATTGAATTGAACTAGTGTCGTCAATGTCAAGCGTCCAACACGTTATGCTGTTATTCGCCGGTTACGAGCTGAAGGTCAGCCTGTGAGGACCCACTGTCAAGCGATGATTCATTTTAACACTGGATGGCATACCCTACCGCATGGCGACTATTTGAGGGCATAAAAGGACGCAGCCGGGAGGACACCCTGAGAGTACGGCAGGTGACCTGTAACCGTGTGTCGAGCACAGATGGACTTTTTCTGGGCTGGGTAAACCAGTTTTCAAGAAGCAAATGTTTGTTGCTATTGCCCTGTGTTTCTTAAGCACATGTGCTGGGTGGTCGGGCCACGAAAGTCGTCGCGATTAGGACCGCCATCTTCGCATAGATGTTGCCATTTTTGCAAATGAGATTCGCTTCTCCTAATGTCTGGAAACTGGCTTAAAACGTGACTACTCGGGCAATGGGCGGATTGTGATTCTGCATTCGCTGTACAATTTCCTGTGGCCCATCCGTTTAGGTGTACTTGAATAGCGGTGAGACTATCTACTCCGTATAGCAATTCGTGATATGGGCACCATGACGGCCCCTGTTGGCCCAACCTTCTTGAGCGTTCCCCTGGATGTCCTCGTCAATCGAGACCTCGACAAGAATGGACGCGAGTTGCTTGAAACCCTTCACAAGACATCCGCTGCTACATCTACAACTGTCTCTGCGGACATGCTGCTAGAGCCCGCCAGCAAGAAGCAAAAGTTACAAAGCGAACCACCGGTGGACAGCGCAGAGGCTGCCCTCCTGCGAGCCGGCCGCAAGAAGCCACCTTGGACTCCTACAGAGCAGGCTGTTGTCGCTATCAAGCATTGCGAGCTGGGGAACAGGTGAGGCCGGAGCACGGAGTGCGCTTGTCGCTCAAGGCGGGCACAAACTCATGACGGTTTGCCTTTGTGACCTGCAGATGGACTCAGATTGCTGCATATCTGCCCTTGAGATCCGAGAATGATGTTAAAGTAGGTTCCGGGTCAAGCCGCTCCGGCGTCCAGCCATGGGCGTTCTCTTACGCGTGACGCCAAACATGGGTTACAAGGATGCTCCAGATACTCAACTTCCTTGCTTGATCGCATACAGAATGTGCGCGCGTCTGAGGGATAGGGTCTTCGACAAAGCTGTGTGGGCCTGCGCTAGATTTTGTTCAACGTCTGTGATGCCAAGCGGCACGTGCAAGGCATGCGCGTTTCCTAAGTATGCTTATCACTATCATGCTGCGGCGCTTTTGGTTGGGGGCCCCTGGCATTGCATAAAGCTGGGGAACGGGACGCGAGGACGCGACTTCGTTGGCCGCCACGAGGGTTTCAATCTCGTAAGCATTGGTATTTGGCACTGCTATACATACTAATTTCTAGCGGTGGCATCTCCATTGGCTTCAGTCGGGACTTTGCGGCGTTACTGTTTCTGAGCATTTCTCTCCGTTCGCAACGTCGGCGTCTATCAACGCTTGTATTCCCACAACTGGTCCTTCTAGGTCCCTAGAAACCTTTTAGGTTTTTTGCCACATGCTTGTTCAACTCGGTGCTTGACCAGGAGCGGTGCGTAACCAAATGACCTTGGACCTCGCACTGAGGGACCCACCAAGACAACCGCCTCCCGTGCCTTGAACCGCAGAACATCTGGCATTCAACGCTGCGATGCAAGGACACGCAGAAGCGCTCGTTCCTGCGTACGTATGCCCTCGCCGTCCACGACCATGCTTATGACTACGCCACCCGCAAGGCCATGTTTGACATCGCCGTGCGTCAATGCGGCCCGCCGCCTCCACAAGCCTCAGAGATGATTGCGCGCGTGCAGCTTCTGATGGACCATCCCGAGCTCCAAGCAGCCATGCAGCAACAGCACTTGCAGCAGCAAGAGCAGCAGCTGCTTCAGCAACAGCAGCAGGATCAGCTGGTACAATTGACGCAGCTTCTGCAGAAGCGAGATGAGCTGCAGCAGCACCAACAGCTAGCGCACCTCGCACAGCTGTCTCAAATGCAACAACAACACCCCCAACTCATGCTAATGCAGCACCAACAACAGCAGCAGCACGACGCCGACGTCATGCAGGAGGGTGACGAGCAAGCCGACGCAGCTGCAGACGTGCAACGCAAGCCATCCGCCACCACCGCCGCTGCCCACGGGTCCGCAAACAAGCCTAGTGAACAGTGTATCCTGGATGTACGACGCCTGCTCCAGTCACGAGAAAAGTACGGGAGCGGTAAGTATGGCGATATGTACGGCGACGCGTACATCGCTATGGATCGAATTGCCGCTGAAGAAGCGCTTGCATCGGAGCTTGAACATCAACAACAGCAGCAGCAGCAGCAGCGGACTCACCTTCCCCAGCTGCAAGGCCCGCAGAGTCAGGCTCCCGGAGGCGCGCTCCGGAACCAACCCGCCGAGGCGCTGGATTCCCTCCGTGACAACAACAACAACTCCGACTCTGGCGTTTCGGCGCTGCGTCACTACAACGCAACGGCCATGCAGGCAGCCGGAAACAGCAGCGGGGGTGGCGCCACAGCACCCGCCGCCGCGGGCTTCCCGGCCCCGCCAACTGACTCTCTGCTTGCCAACATGGTTGCCGCCGCTGCGGCGGCAACGGCAGCGGAGGCGTCGGCAGGCGGAGCCGCCGCCGCTGCCGGTGACGCTCACCCCGGTGCCAGCCGTCAGCCCGGGGCTCAGCTGCCAGCAATAAACAACCTGCTGGCGCTGCTGTACAAGTACAACATCGAGCAGTCTCAAGTAGCCGGAAAGCCCCTAGGTACGGGCGGCTGGTCGGGGAGTGGCGGCGAAGAGGAGGATGGAGCGCCGGGGGCAACGATGGCGGACAGTCCTACAGCCGCTGGCGGTGGTGCCGGCTCTGATGTTGCTGCGGCGGCTGCTGTTGCCTCTACGACGGCCGAGGGTGAGGAAGAACGAGGAAGCGCCAAAGCCGCCGCACCGGACGCCCCCACGACGATGTCCATGATGGCAGGCTCGCAGGGCGCCCAGCCCTTGACGTTGCGGCCTCTGACGCTGCGGCCGCTACAGGCCGCAACAGGAAAGCGGGATCGTGACGGCAACGTGAAGGAGGAGGACGAAGGGGCAGAAGGCGCTATGGCGACTGGCGGAGAGCGGTCTGCGGAAGACTCGCCCAAGCGGCCCGCCAGCGCCCGCGTGGCGGCGCGTCGTGCGAATCAGGGTGCAGCGTGTCCGCCTTCGGCCGGGCGTGACAGCGTTGTCGTCAGCAACGGCGACATCGCGGCCGCCGCTGCTGCTGTGTTCCAGCCCGGTGCCCTGCGGTCTCGCGGCTCGATGCCGTACAGCTTGCAGGACGCAGATGCTGATGAGCTCGGTGCCGTTGAAGCGCTGGCCCTGGCGGCGCGGCTCAACACCTCGAACGGCCGAACGCCTGGCGGCGCGGGCCCAACACCAGGCAGGTCGTCGGGCAGCAGCCTGGGGCCTCCCGGTAATGGCGCCGCCGCTACCGCTACCGTCGCGTCCGGTGGTGACGTCGGCAGGATGGCATCTACCGCGAGCGCTGCTGCCGCCGCAAACGCTGCTGCCGCCGCCGCTGGCGGCGGCCCTGGCAGTTTCCGCAATGGCGCCGCGCCTGGCATCCGTGCCAGCACCACCGCCACGGCCCCGGGCGCCGCCGTACTCGATTTACACAACCGCCCGCCCGCTGTTGCCTCACAACCGCAGCCGCCGCTGCCGGCGCGCAGCCTGACACGTCACTCGGGTGATCTTCACTCGCCGCCGCTGCAACGGCAACCGCAGCAGCAGCAGCCGCAGCAGCAGCCGCAGCGCTCGGCCTCTCAGACATTGGACGTGATCTCCGTGCTCAATATGCCTGGGCTGCGACGGCAGGTGCTGTCGCTGCCGGCGCAGACGCTCGTTGCGTTGCTGTGCTCCCCAGCCTTTGGCAGCGACGCCGAGGCGTCGGTGCTGCTGCTAGTGGCGATATGGCTACAGGCCAATAAGGAGAAGATTACATTGGAGCAGGCTCGGGCGGTGTGCGCTGCGGTGCGCTTGGCGGCCCTCGGCGGTTTCTACCTCTCCGCCGTATTGCCTCAGCTTCTGACTGAACCACGGGTCGGTCCAGCCGCCGCCAAGACCCTCGTCGGCTCCAACGCGCGGCCCGGTGGGCGATGGTTCGAGATGCGCCATGAGGAGCTGGCGTTCCTCACACGCTACGTGCACGCCGGCGCGGCGGAGCGCGCTCTGCTGGCCGATGTGGCGCGCAGCGTGTACGACTGCAGCCTGCCGTGGTACGACATGTCTCCACGGTACTTGGGCTCCCCTGCTGAGGGATTTTGCTTCGAATGGCACATTCCGGATCAAGGTCTCCGTGACGCGCTGAGTAACGGCACGCAGCCGCACGCGGCGTTCACAGTCAATGACGACATCTCTGACAGTGACGGCGGCGGCCCTGACGGCAGCGTCGCCGTCGTGCCGTACATCCTCTGTCGCGGTCTTGAGTGGCATGTTTTCGTAGATTGCCAACAGCAGCGCCGCGGCGGCGGCGGCGGTGGCACAGGTCCCGGCGGCGCCGGGTCCTCCTCCGTCGCCGGCGTGTTTGTGTACTGCAGAGTTCCGGCGGCACTCCGCGCACCCGGCGCTACCACCAGCGGCTTTGTGGGCGTGGTGCCTGGCGCCGGAATTCGCCTAGGGGTGCACGGCTGGCGGTGCGGTCGTCTAGAGGAGGTGTTTGTGTGGACCTTTGGCGACGAGACCTACTTCGTCCCTGACGCCGGTATGGGCTGCCCGTCGGCGCTGCCGCTGCGTAAGCGGCCCGCCAGCCCGCCGGGAGCTACTAGCGCCCGTGGCGGCGGCGGCGGCGCCGCCGCCGCCGCCAGCGGCGCCGATCCGTCTACCTCGGCATGGGCGGACTACCTCCACGAGGGCGGCCTCCGCGGAACGTTGACTTTCCTGCCACATTAACCAACAACTGTACTAACGAATTGACCGTTGGAGACCAACGAATATTGGCATCGAGAGCGCGACACGGAGCGTTGGCGGGCTGCATGGTTAGGGGCTGGGCTTGTCTTGTTGCTGTTGCTGCTCTGCTCTGCTCTGCTCTGCTGGTGCCGTTGCGGTTGGTTATGCGGAATAGTGGTCACGACGACGGCGGTGGTGCTGGTAGGATGGGCGGTAGGGCTGGCTGCGCACTTGGCGCCGCTGTTGTTGCGGCAGATGGGGCGACGACGTGTGTGTGTGACCCCCAGCGGGGGCGGATGTTCAAAAAAGCCCTGACGCGGCTTTTGTTCTCCTTTAGGGGATGAACTGGAAAAGGGGAACCTTCAATTGGTTTCCGCTTTTGCCTTGTATAGCTGGAGGGGTGGGTGGGAGTAGGGTGTGGGTGTTGGATAGCTGCTGCCGCTGCGTTTAGGAACCGCAAGAGACAGACGGCGGGTGACATACACATGGACAAACATGGACGGCCACATACGCGGCGGACAATGGCGCGCGGCGAGATGCCACGCACCGCTCGGCAAATGGGCGGCATCATTTGCAATGGATGGCGATGGTAACGGTTGTATCTTGATGTGATGATTTCGGAGGCAAAAGCGAAGCACAAAAGGAGGAAACTCGTTTTACCTCTTTTCAACCCTTCCCCCCGTACTCCTGTTGTTATTGGTGCTGGTGTTGGTATTGCACATCATCTTCATTACAGCAACAGGAACAGGAACGGCACTCGAGGAGGGCACTATGAAGGCAACGCCGGCAGCAGCTCGTACCGCTGTAGCTTCTGAAGCCCTGCTACTGCTGCTGGTAGATGGTGCTTCGCAACGAGCCGCCTTGGCCTCGTGCGCGAGCGCAGTCGTCCTTATCGCCCGACATTTTTACCGTACATTTCTTTATGGACGCCGCCGTCGTCACATCCTCGAGACGATGTCATATGTCGTCATCGCCTGGAAATCGGCCGCCTTCGTCATTGCCGTACCGAGTCGTCGAAGTATGTTTCTCCACCACCGCCATCGTTGCCGCCGTTACGCGGGCGGGGACGCCGTCCGCTTCATCGAATAGGTTGTTGAAATCTCTCCCAAGCTCTCCAGAAACAAATTTGGGGAAGCGGATCGACACATGCGCACGGTACTGCCCCGTGCGGCTCCCCCGACACACGTATATCACGTATCGATCTTCCCAAATCATCAGAACGTGTGTCTCTGTGTGTGTCTGTCTGTCTGTCGGATGACGTCCAAGAGTGTGTGTGTCGGGTGGCTTGGAGAGCCCCTTACGGGGTGCTTACGATGACGATGACGGCTTTTGCTCTGCTGCCGGCTTTGCTTGACTGCAGCAGCATGATGTCTCATCGGGGGAAGACGTTTGGATCATTTTCTTGAGTGCGACACAAAATTGAGTACGACAACGCCGGGGGGAGTGTTTTTCGATGTGTGATCCGGATTATCATGATGATCATTCCCCCCGGCCTGTCATGCCGCGCCTCACCTGCGCCTCTCTCCCTCTGCTGCTCTTGCCTGGATTCATTGCCTGGTTGAACGGGGGACGGGGGCTCTTATTAAAGAGCCTCTTCACGGCGGAGAAAACTGGTGGTCGCGGCAGCGGCAGAGAGACGAGAGAGGGAGGGAGGTGCAAAGGGGCAAAGGGTCCTGGACTTGGCCGCCGACTTGGCCGCCGAGGCGCTTATGGCTGTTGTAGTGTACTGTTTTTAGGGGACGGGGGAAGAGGAGGTGGTGGGTGAGGTAAGGAGTGTGTGTGTATGTATGTATGTATGTACCTCTGTGCATGGTGCAGCAACGAGAGTCGTATGTGCGTCTGAGCCTCTGGGACTGAGGCTTCTCTTGTCTTGGTTTCCTAATCAGGCTCCCCCTGGGCTTCTTCGTTATGGCAATGATGGTCATGGTGATGGCGCTACTTCTGCTTCTGCAGTGGCGTTGATGATACTGCCTGCTGGTGGTGGTGGTGGTGTGGTGTGGTTGTAAGAGACCTTTTGCAGGCGACGTTTAGTGTTCGTGGCGGTGAGGGTGGTGGGCTTGGGGAGGGGGAGCTGCTCATCTGCGCCTGTGTGTGTATGTATGTTTGTATATGTGTGTATGGCGCGGGGCTGGCGACAAGGATTGGTGACGGTGGCAGGAGGTGAAGAGACGATGGAGGTAAGAGGGAGAGATCTTGTGGGGTGTGCAGAAGAAACGGATGAGGCGGGGGAGAAAGCTGACATTTGAGGGGGAGGTGGGGAGGGGTGATGATGGCAAGGCCTGCTGGGGTCCTGTGTGTTTTGTCGAAGGATTGAAAGCTCTTGTCCTCGCACGTGGGGGAGGGGGAACCCCCCCGCGCGCGCGTTTGCACGGCCATCCCGGCCTTTCATCTCGATCCTCCCCGCCGCACTGTCTTGTTTGGCTACTTTGATACGGAGAACGCGGAGGCTGCGCGCCGAGCCACTGCTGGCGCCGTACGCTGTCGTACGCCGTCGTATCCACATTTTAGCAGCGCAGTTGTTGTTGGGGGGTGTTGTTGTTGTTGTTGTTGTTGCCGTTGTTGTTGGTGGTGGTGATGGTGGGAGGTATGTGTGTGTGTGTCGGGGGCGGGGTGGAGGAGGTGCGGAACAGAGGCGCGTCTACGCGCCCCTCCCCCCCCGCTTCTCATTCGCCAGTGTTTTTGTCGTCTCCCCCTTTCCAACCCACCTATCCCCTTTGGGTTGGGTGTTGATCCATTTTGGAGAGAGGGAGGGAGAGAGAGATGTTCTCCCCATGCAATGGGGGGAATGGGAGCGGGTGAAGTTCCCTCTGGGCAGGCGCAAGCAGAGACTGGCTGGCGGATTCACTGATCGTATTGATGGACGGAAGAGGGAGGAAGGCTGTGGGGGATCTCGGCTCCCCCGCACGGCTGCTGCTCATCATTACACGCAAGTTGGGGGATCGCAAGTTGGGGGAGGGGAGGGGGTTCGCGATTGGCTTTACGGATTTCGGTAACCCGGTTTCCCGGCATGATGGTGGCTTTGGTGTTGTGTGCGAGGGCGGCAGCGCGGCCAACGGCGGCCCTGCCCTGTTCCCCCAGATACCCCTGACCTGCAAGCGGTATACCCTCCCTCCCCTCCCCTATCCGCCGTGTTTTGCCCTTCTGGCCCCCGGGGCCCCCGTGCGCGTCATTATGTGCGTTGTGTCGTAGCCGCCTGAAAGCCGTCGTCTAGTACTTTTCCTTCTTTGCTTCTTCTTTTGCCGTGTTCTCCTTCCTCTCTCTCGTTTCCTTTTTCCTGTAGGCTTCTTCTTTTTCATCTTCGGGGGGGAGGCCGGGGAAGGGCCGGAAATCGCGCTCTCAATCCTACTCAACCCTCCCCCCTCGTCCTCCTTTCCTTGAACGGATAGAGCAGTGTAAAAAGGGACCACTCCGTCCTTTTTTCATAGGCATAGCTTTCTGAGCTTTCTGTAAGATGCTGCTGCTTGTGTCGTTTTAGTGTTTTACTTTAGTGTTTTGTTGTGTTTCTCCGACTTTAGTTAGTCACTGAAGCCCTTCACATTTCCATCTCCTCCCCTCACTTGGTAACGCTCCAAGCTAGTAAAACTGCGACTAGAAGAGTGCGCGCCGTTGTGAGCTCTCTCGCTCCTCTGTGGCGCGGTTGGGTATAGTGTAGTGCGTAGGTGGTGTGTTCAGGGAGAGTTGCGGAGATAAAAACACACACACACAGCCATTTGCTATAATATCATGATGATGATGATGATATTGATGAGGATAAAGGGATCAACGCACGGCGGCGGCGGCGGCTGTGAGTTGTCGCGGCAGCTGCGACGGACAATCGGCGACGACGATGGCGGCCGCGTGCTTGGCGAGGTGGCAGTGGTCGCGGTGGTGGAGTGTGACGGTGGCTGCGATGGGAAAGCGGTGGGGCAGTGGGCGGAGGAGACTGACCAGAGTGGATGATGTCTCTCTCCCAGAAGGGACAATGCTGGCAGAGGAAAAAAAACATGGAGGAGGGGGAGGAGGAAGGGGGAAAGAAGGGGACGGGGGGAAAAGAAGGAGAGAGACACTGCCACCCCTGTGTTTTGCCCCATCTCCCCGCCCATCCACCGCCCGCCTTAATTGACTCCAATCTGTACGATGACCGTTTGTACGCACACGCGGTGTAAGGCCGACGTTCGTTTGCCGTTGGCGCAGTAGATACGACACACACCAACCAGTCAACGAACTATTGCCCGGTACAAGAGCAGTTTGTGCGTGTGCGTGTGCCATGGCCTAGCGTGGCTTCCTTGTGTGTGTCAGTCAGTCTGTCAGTCTGTCTCTGTAGATGTATGTGTCGCTATGTATGAGCATAAGGGGCAGGGGCCTCCGTTATCATCGTCAGCAACACACGCCATATTACGGACACCGAGCGCGGTTCCGTTGGGATTGAGACGGCGGCGCGTGTGGCGGATGATGCCGAGGAGCAGCAGCAGCACCAGCAATGTAGTGAGGTGTGGGTTGTGCAGAAGAATCTCGAATTTATAAGGTGCTGCCTTATAATACCTGTCTGGAAACTTCTATCACATGTTGGGGGCCTGTACCGTCCCATTTAGCCGTACTTACAACGCGCAATGGGTGCCGTACGACGGCGGCGGGAGGAAGGAGAGGAGAAAGGCCAGAACAGCAGGCGCGTGTGTCGGGGGATTTGACGTGTATGTGTGTGTGTGTGTGGTGGTGGTGGTGGTGGAGTCCTGTGGTGGTGTACTGACGGCCCTGGGCGCTACGAAACTGTTAAGTCGCCCTCTTCCCCATCTTGCGCCTTGCTGGCAATTATTTTCCCTTGACCTCCTGCGCCACCTCCACCTCCTGCAAGAATTGGAGACGGGTGCTGCGATTTTTGTTGTGTTAGTGTGAAGCTTGATGTAGGCGGCATGGGGGAGGAGGAGTGGAGGCAGGGGGGAAAAACAGCAGCACACGGGGGAAGCTGGGGGCGCGCAAGCTGCTTCTGGTGCGGCGGCGTGAATACGTAATATATACTGGTGTGCTGCGGCTGCTGCTGCTTGTTGTGCGTCCCGAGACTGGATGCCGGGGAGGGGGGGGAAGCAGGAGGGGGGTGTTCAGCAGGAGCGGAGTCAGTGATCAGTGATCGAAATAGTTTGGGGCGGCTTGAGAGGAAGGAAGGACGGCCTCGGCCCCTTTTTAGATGGGGGGTCGGGGTCGGGCCGACGGCCGGTGGGTTGTGTGAAAGCCATGCATGTCTGTCTGTCTGTCTGTCTGTCTGTCTGTCTGTGTAAGAGTGTGCTTAGGTGCGAGGCGGCGTGTGCTCGGCGGGGCGGCAGGTAGTTGTACGGTTGATGCCGTATTTTGCTTTTTTTTAAAGGTTAGCACTCCGCGGCGCCTGCTGAAAGGAGGAAGGTCCTTTCCTAAGACAGCGACGTCATTCGCTGTTCGGTTGGGTTGAGGACTGGAGCTAGGAGCTAGGTGGGGCTGGGCGCGGTCCGGGTGCAAAAGAAAGGAAGAGCCGGGGGGCATGTCTATTGGCTTCTGCTGCTGTTGTTGCTGTTGCTGCTGCTGCCTAACGGCGCCCGGATTTTAGGCGCCTGCCATGCCCGTGTATGCTTTTTAGTCGTCGACGGAATAGAAAAAACGACGTGCATCTGTCGGTCGATCGGTATGTCTGTCTGTATCCTTCCGTCTGTCTGTCTGTCTGTCTGCAAGATTTTATCGTCCGTCATTGTTCCTTTCTCTAATCGTGCGCGCTTCAGACTCTTCAGGCTCCCCGTCTTCAAGAATCAGGCTCTCTTTGTCTGTGTTGTTTTCCCTCCGTACCTCTGGTTTGTCGTACTTTCCGTACCTCGTTGCTCTTCTTCCTGTACTTGTCTCTCCCGCTTTCCTCTCTTGTGTGGCTGTATGTGCATTGTGATTACTAACTGCAAAAAGAAATGGCCCGGAAAGGGCTTTGCCAAACGAGCAAAAAGCCAAAAGCGAATTTGTGTGACGAAAATGTGCTCTTTCACCCTGTCTCTCTCCATGTCGGCCCGTTCCTCATTTGCTAGTAATATCTCTTGGCTCCGCCAAGCACGTGTCTATCTGTATGTATGTATGCATGTATCCATCTGCTTGAACGTCTCCTTTCCCCATCGGTATTTGGTGGCGGTAATGGTTTGGTAGCGGCGGAGATGGTGGTAATGGTGATCATTGGCTCTTTGCCTGCTTTCGCAGTTTTTCACCTAAGCACACGCTAGGTCCCTTGTTCGCTGTCCCATTTCGAGTGTAGTCCTGTCGTGGTTGTCCACTGCGGGATGGGGAGGAGGAGCAGGAGGAGGAGGAGGAGGAGAGGTTGATGGTGTGAACATGAGGAGGAGGACGGCCCCACCCCGCACCGCCCCAAATGACGCATGGTGGCCTTCGCCTTCGCCTTAGGGTAAGGACTTGGACATTGCGGGCTACGCTTCGACGTTACGAAACATCTTCCATGTGGGAGGTGGAGTAGAGGTGGGGTGGGGCGGCGCTAATCGTACAGATCTGTTCTGTTGCCATGTGTCAGGCTCATCGCGGGATGAAGCTGCATCGCAATGAGTGCTATGAAAAAAATCCCATGCGCCTGTAGCCGACGCGTGTGTTGTACGGTGTTGTACGATGTTGTACGGTACTCAATACACAACACACATGCACATACCCACACACGTACACCTGCGTCCACCAGCATTGCAGCCGCGCGCGTTGTCCGAATTGCAGATGATGACAGCCGCATTCGTAGATTTTCGTCTGAACCTGATTCTCGCCGCCGTCATGTCTTCTGGTCGGGCGAAACCTTTCCAAGGTCTGGCGTTGCGTTAAAGCTACCAGGAGGAGGGAGCCTACATCAAAAGTTGGCATCAAAATCGATTGTTGTTTACATAAAACTAATTATTATCTATGGAGGCAGAGCGACGCTTTGTGCATCCATCCATAATCGTACGGCAGCCCAAAACACAGGACTTGATGAGATTGCGTGGCTCTTATCTTTCTTTCTCTCTATGTATCTCTCCCTTTCTCGCTTCCCTCGGTATGTGCATTCAGCCGGATGGGTGTACTGACAGACAGACAGACAGACGAACATGTGCGCCGATGGACAGACGGACGTTCGATGCTGCTGCTGTGCATGTATGTATGATGTATGTATGTACGTATGTATGTGCGCACTCATCGCGTCTGGTTTCCGTAGCGTGCTTACTGTACGTGTGTTTTAGCGCACGGGTGGGAGAGAAGGGAAAGGGTTTGCGGAGGGGGTTGCGACATTCCGGACAGTGCAAAAGCAGGACAGCAATAAGGAAGGGCTCCGGAAGTTGAGGGATTCCCAACATTGGAGATGCCGTTTTTTCGGAGATGTCGATCTCTTAACCGCCAAGAAGCGTCGATGCGACTCGCCATAGGTGTTGGTGCAGGACTTTTACGTTGAGCGCTGTACGATGAGATTCAGATTGGGATTGAGCGGAGGAGGAAATATAACCCCGCCAAGCTAGGTGGGGTGGGAGGGGGAGGGGGGCCGCGGCGGGCGGTGCCGGTGCGGTACGGCGTCCGCGTGTGCCGTACCGTGCCGCTCGCGTCGCCGCCTACTGCAGCACTCTTCTGTTGAAGGGTTGGTCGTTAAAAAGGAAGGTGATGTGGTGTGTGTGTGTGTGTGTGTGCGCGCCTTGCTCGCTCCCTTGCTTTTTGCTCTCGTGTGGAAAGTTAGGATGTCTTGATGGGTGGTGATGACGACGACGATGATGTTGATGACGACGACGACGATGATGATAGCAGCCAAGCAAACGAACCATTAAGTCGTGCCAGATGTCAACAGACCGGCGCTCCTACATGATGGCGGTGATCATGCAATGCCCCCCCCCGGGGTCCCTGCGCAGGTGGTCTATTCGCTCATCTGACGGGACGAGAAACCGTTGTGGCGGTTGTCGTATGGAGGCGGCAATGGAGGGGATTTGCAGGATTATAGCAATACAAAGGCACCGCGGCTTGGTGGTGGGGGTCATATGGCTTGCCTTAGTTAACCTGGTGCAGACTGCGCGTCTGTTCTTTGCTGCTTGCTGGCTGGGGTTTTGCGCACGCGCGCGCGCGTGTGTGGAGGGGGGGCCTGTGGTTGCGCGTCTCTTTTGGGGGGTTTGGGGAAAAGGGAAATGAAGGAGGGCCTGGGTGTTGGTATGGATTGGTGTTCGTGTACATATATAAATATATATGCGCTTTCTCTCTTCATGGCGGCCTTCCTGGCGGCTTCTTTCGTCTCTTTGTTCGTCTGCTGAGTACGCTGTTTGACAGCTGCCTGAATAGCTCTCTGCCGCCAAGTACACGCCTTGACTGTCCGTCTGCATGTATATCTGTAGTCCCTAAACTCGCACTTGTGCCTACCTGTCCGTCCGGATGTTTGTTGTATGCAATACACAAGGAAGGGGAAGAGTTTCTCGTACCGTGCCGTACCACATGCATGCGGCGCTTATTATTACACGCCTTGTTTGGCGTTTGTGGCTGTTGGCCCGGCTGGCGCGGGTGTTCTTCCGCTTGACGTCCTAATCCTACGTAACGCAGCGTAGATGCTGCAAGTGAGGGGTGCTGTGGAGCTCCCTTTTTGTGCCCCCTGCTGCTGGCCCTCCAGGGGAGGCTGGGCTGGGTGGGGTGGGGTGCTCCTCCTGTGTTTCAAGCACACCGGGACATCGGAAACGCGGGCGAGACGCGTTTCCTGTTTTGGCTGCCGTTTCCTGTTTTGGCAGCTCCCTTTGCCCCCTCGTGAAGGCCCCCTCCCCCCTGCTCAGGAGAGCGAGCCGCTTCGTCGAGACTTGCCAGAAAAACTTCGAAAGTGCGTCCTAATCATGTATCTTTTCTTTTAGAACGGATTTTCCTTTTTTTCTCTCTCTTTTCTCTTTCTCCATGAATTGAATGTTGTGGTGTGCTGCGGGGACGGAGACGGAAGAGTGCCGGGGGTGGGGGTGTTTGGCCCGCCGGGGGGGTGGGGAGGCCTCCTACCTTCCGGTCAGAGCAGGGAATGGTAGGGGGAGGGGATATGGATGGGAGGGGTAAGGATGGGAGGAGAGGAGGGGAAACTATGTGTGTGTGTGTGCGCGCGTGTGTTTACTGTATGTGTGGTTGGGCGCGTTGTTTTCATGTTGTGGTGTTCTTTCTTCTGGCCAGTTGGTTTGGTTCGTTTGGGTGTTACGCGTGTCGCGCTCATTTGGCCCGAGTAACAGCGTTTTGAATGTTGAATGTTATATGTATGAACGTACGTATGTATGGCACACGCGCATACATACTGGCACACATGCTAACATACTTGAATGTGCAATGCAAGACAAACAGGCAACGCGTCATCCTCTGGGTTGGTTAAGTGTTAGTTAGTGTTAACCACCTCGCGTCAGTGCATGTGTTGCGTCTGTCTTTATGTGTGTATGTACGTATGTATGTGTCTCCATACTTGCCGTGGCGCTGTGTGACTGCTGTGTATGGTATGGTATGGCGGGTATGGTCTTCTGTGTCTTCATAGATGTGTACGGCACACGTAATCGCCCGCCGAGAAACGGCAGGATCGCACCTCTCGACTTCTCTCGCTGTGGAAACGGTTCGTAATTAGTGGCTGGAGGTTGTTAGGTTGCGGTTACGCTTAACGGTGACGGTGACACCACGCTCTCGTCCGTTGTCTGTTGGCCGTTGCCCACTCGCACAGCCCAACATCTTCTCTCGCCTTTGAAAAGAACCTGGTGGGCCGGAATGAAGTGCCTAACGGGTGCCTGGGAAACGAATTGCTGCCTTAAGTTTGGGCCTTAAGTTTCTCTTTGTGACGCATTGTGCTTCGAGGAGAGTCTTAACGCCCGCAGCTGACATTGATGAAGTGTCGCTCGGGGGATCTCCGCAGCTTAATATTGGACGTACTCTCTCACTTTAGCTTCGGCATATGTCGTATATGTAAAAGGAGGAGGAGAGCACCGAACAGGGAAGCCTGCCGGTTGGTGGTTGGGTGGTTTTGGTTGGTTAGTGGCTTCATCACCCGCATGCTTTGGCTCTCACTTGTTCACGACGAGTGACGTGGACGTTCTGCTTATATGCCCCATAGAAGACGATGATGATGATGATGATGATGATGATGATATGAAAATCTTCTTCCCCGGAATGCGGTCACACGGGGTGGATGGTTGGTGGTTGTGGAGGAAAGGTTGGGCTGCTGCTGGCTTAGTGATTGCTATGAAAAGACCCCTCTGTCCTTTCTGTTGTCGGCTTTTTCGCGTGCATTATATGTGTGTGTGTGATGCGCCATCTCTTGGTTAACTTGCATGGCCTTTTCACCGCGAAATACGTTTTCTAATTTTACGAAGGCGGCAGGTCGCAGTCAGTCATGCAAAGAGCGCCTCGCGTCGCGTCTCGCGCTGTATCAAGATCTTTTTCCTTCTCTCTTTCTCTTTCTCTCTTTCTCTCAATTATCTTGTAAATCTTATTTAATCTTGTTTTTATGAAGACAGATGTCGTTCATAATGTAGAAGCCCGTGTAATACAGATGACGAAGGCAATGTGTGTCGCTGTCCATCCATATCCGCTGTTTGACTCCCTAGTCCTAGCTAGGCTCGGCGCTGAGTGGCTCACGGCTGGAGCTCAGCACTAACCAGCATTTCAGCGTTCATATAAAAAATTCTACAGATATACAGCACACCAGATCAGATCCGGATCCGATGAGCTCGCAAGGCCTTAGAATACAGCTGACGCGGTACACCATCAAGCCGTACGTTGTACGGCATCCATACGCACTAACAGCGGTACCGGTCTTCTGGGAAGAAAAAGCGCAATTGCGCTCCGAGTTGTTGGAGCGGAGCGAGTCTCCATACACCAGGCGGGACGCGATTTCGTCGAGTGCACTCCCGTGCGCAGAAAGCTGAAACCCCCTAAGACCCTTTTTTCATCTTAAACTGCAAATGCGCACAGTTTTTTCTTTTTCAAATTTCATGCCATACAATGTATTGATCTATCCTACTCCGTACGGACTCGTCCCCTAGAAACGGAAGTACAGTACATTCCACGACCTCTACACAATCGCAAGCACGTACACGCATACAGATCGGCACAACATCCACCCACACACACACACACAAAAAAAAACACGCATGCGAGAGCCCCTACCGACCGACTGACCCAGAGATCTTAATCTCTTTTTTTTGCGGTTTTGCCCTTTCGCCGGTAACGAGTTCTTCATGTCCATGGTCCGCTCGCGTCCGCTGAAACAGGTGCCCTCCATCGCTCAACCGTGCAACGCGGCGCTGCTGGGAGTTGCGGAGTCCCTTTGGTGAAGTGAAGGGCCCTCGTCGCCAATGGGGTGTTTAGCTGCGCCAGCTGGTCCCCATCATCTACACGGCAAGGTGCAGCCCCGGGGGCTCGGCGGCCGCCTCTATTTCCCTCTACCTTCTTGGGGCCCTATTAGATCCGTCACACACACATACATACATACATTTACATACATACCAGTTTTTTTTCATTTCTGCCGGTTATTTTTCCAGTCCGAACGGAGGAATAGGTTTTTAGTCGCGGGAATAAAGGTATTCCGAATCTGTAAGGCGCTGGAGGGGGCTCCGCCCTCCCCCGACCCCCCCCGATGAGTTACATTTAGTTCGTGCAAACGCCGGGTTTGGGGAATGTCGCAACACGCGCACACCAATCTCTCAAGCACTGATCGAATAGAGTTCGTTCACCATCGTTCGTCTTGCATCACGTTGAAAGATAACACTACACGACTTTCCAGGTTGCAGAAGTAATGATGCATAGCAGCAATGAACCGGAACCACCAAACGCAACCTGTTTCCTGGCCCATCGCGATTGTATCCATATGAGGAACATTGATGTTTGGCCCGCTCGCTGTTGACAACCGGAGTGGCGTCATTGTCGTCGGCTGGCTGCAGCATTGCGTCCACATTGCCTACGACCCCTACACCGTCTTCATTAACGTCGCTAATGGCTTCAGTGAAATTTAGTATCTGCTTTAATGGCCTTCAATGCTTTGGGAGCTTCGGGTCCGAATGTTTTGCAGCGTTTGGTCCGGTCAGAAACAGTCCTATTCCTCGTTGACTTTCGGGCGTGACCTTCCAAACAGTATCCATGGCATTAAAGTACTATGATATGGGTAACATGTATGTCTCCTGTAAGATTCTAGCGGGTTTGGCATAGACAGTCCATTTTTGGCTGGAGGAATGAACTTGTACGGTTGGAACATTATTTATTCTTAACTTTCAGGACCACGAACATTTTTTAATTCAGAATTCGGAATATATTCCGCAAAAAAATAACGCTGATACATACATACATACATACATACATACACAGACAGGAAGAAAACACACACATAATCACTCATGAAACCACACACGTTCCCCCCTCAATCTTCCCCCACTTCCCTCTCTCTTTCTCTCTCTCTCTCTCTCTGTGTGCAGGCGCTCAGTTATTTATAAATGTGTACCGCTGTATCCAATATACACACACACTTACACACAAACTCGTTTTTAAAATTCCTTTTTGTGAGAAGCCTACCAACCCTCGCTCTAAGTGCCGGTTTTCCGATATGCGCAAAACACCTCCACCCACCTACCCGACATCGTCGTGGCTCCAATTCCCACTAAATACATACATACATACATACATACAAATATGCACACTCCTACACGTACTTTTAAGATCAGACGCGCGTATTCTGCTTGCTGCAAGCATAACACTCATGTACACCTCTAAATTAAGGCTTCCATCCAACCAGGTTTCTTTCCAGCAGGTTGTCAAATGCCGTACGGGCAAAAGATGCACGTGCTAGAATGCCCGCTAGTAGCTACTCTGCGCTCTTGGATTCGGACGTCGTACAGCTGCCAGTTCAAACCCCAGTGGAAACGGAGTTTCCATTTCCCTAGTTCGGAAAACGTGTAGCTGCCAGTCCAAATCTGAATCCAAATCCAAAGCCAGATCCAGGAAAAGGCGAAGAGGAAAGCACCAGAAGGGCAAGATGAAGAATGAGAGAGGGTTACGGCTAAGGCAGCAGGCGCGGGGGGAGGCGGGGGAGGCGGGGGACGCGGGGAAGGAGGCGGGGAAGGCGGGAAGCTCAAGAGGCAGAATTCGGTTTCGTGACGGCGAACATGATGAACCTCCAGGTCCGCTCCCTCCTCCAGTCCTGCAGCCCTACTGCCGTACACAGGTCCAGGAGCTCCTGCTCCTCCCACCAGCGGTACGGCGTACCCACAATGCCGCCCGCGGTGGTTGGGTCGAGCTGGAGGTGGTTGGGTGGCGCGGTTGTGGCAGTTGATGTGGCGGTTGTGGTGGTTGGCCGGAATTGGGTTGGCCGCTCGTGGTGTCAGTAGAGGTGGTGACGGGGTTCGTTGGTTTGGGTGCTTTTGTCGGTTGGTTTGGTTCGTTGGAAGTTGATATATTTGACGATGTTGATGTTGTCTGGTGGTTAGTTGTAGCTGGAGATCTTGGTAAAAGCCTAGGTAGTTGGTAGTTGGTACCGGAGGTTTGTGCGGCTGTTGGCTAATGTTTCTAATTAAGAAGGCGACCAGTGTATATCGACACCAGTGTACGCTGTGTGACGTTACAGGAGTGAGGAAGACAAGACCCCCCCGGGGGTGGGCGGGCTATATACTTTTGTGGAGAACAAGCACTTAGGGTTTTATATATAGCAAAAATAATAAAACAAACAAAAGATTTTATGGTATATCCCTTGGGCCTTCGGCTCGTATGGGTAGTTTTATTTTACAAGTATGGTGTCACGCACCCTCAACCATGCAACACACACACACACACATCCTTAGAGGATAGAGGGGTAGGGGGGGTTGGGGTAAAGAAGAAGAAGAAGGAGAAGATATAGGGCTGACGCAGGGACTGGCCTCCTCGGGCTGCCCTTCTTCTTCTTCTTCTTCTTCTTCTGCACAACTTCTTTTTTTAACTTCTTTTCCGTACAATTTCTTCTTTTTCTTTTATTTTAATTTCTTCTTCTTCTTTCCTCTTCTTGTTGCTGTTTTCTCAACACGGGCGACGCAAACAACACTTTGTATGTGTGCGCGAAGGGGGAGGGGGGGCGTAAGGCGAAAGGCGAAAGCGAAGGCTCGGCCCGGCTGCGCACATGCACTGCAGGGATCGCGAAGGTGGCGACCGAAATGGTTGGTTTAACACCAACAAAAGTCACAAATTATTCTATTTTATATATAGTTTATTATACATATATATAAATAAAATATATCGTCCGGGCGCGCAAAACACACACACACACACATACATACATGCCATTGTAAGCTCACCTGGCTCAGTGGTCGTACGGCATCATCCCCCAGCACCTGGCCCAGCGGGGCGGTGGCGGTGAGGAACGTTGACGCCACGAACACACCCCCTGGAGCCAGGACACGACTAATCTCCGCCAGGGCCACCTGTGCAGGTGCGGGTCAGATGATGCCGTACTTCCGTACTTACAACAGTCGTGATGATTACAAGTTTCGAACACTCGTGACGTCGTAATAATATCGTACATTCGTTGTGTGTGTGTGTGGGGGGGGGGTAAACGTATCGGCGATACACCTTATGCTGCTAGGAAACTCAGACTCAGAGCATAGTGACACACATACATACATATCGACACACACACATACATACATATCGACACACACATACATACATATCGACACACACATACATACATATCGACACACACACATACATACATATCGACACACACATACATACATATCGACACACATACATACATACATATCGACACACACATACATACATATCG
Source organism: Volvox carteri f. nagariensis (assembly GCF_000143455.1). NCBI lineage: Eukaryota > Viridiplantae > Chlorophyta > Chlorophyceae > Chlamydomonadales > Volvocaceae > Volvox > Volvox carteri. Next base: position 858,965 of record NW_003307588.1, on the reverse strand, counting down.
ACAAACACACATACATACATATCGACACACATACATACATACATACATATCTACACACACATACACGGCCACACGGCCATACGGCGGACACGCACCTGCGGGTTAGGCCAGCAGTGGATGGCCGCCCCTGCATGTACGGCAGCCACACTCCCCGTGGCGAAGGGCAGTCGACCCACGTCAGCTCGCAGTAGCATGATGGGGGTACTGAGGGGGGAAGGGGTGAGGGGGGTTACGACGGGGTCGGGGGTGTGGGGTGGAACGAACCACTGACGATCGAAGCAGATACCCGGGAGAGATAGACGGGTATAGTCCAGGAGAAGAGACAATAGGGGTAAGGGGAGCTGCAGTACAACGTGAGGTGATGTATGTGTGTATGGGGGGGGGGGGTGAGACTGTGCATGTCTGTACGGAAATCACATGACGCAGCAAACTGTAAAAGGAAAATCAGTTGCTCAGACACAGAAACGTTGAGTCCCAACGTACAAAACAACTAAAAAAATCGCCTACCTACCTACATACATACATACACACGCACAGCTCCCCCTCCCCCTCCCCCTCCCCCCTCACCTTCCATTCAGCGTTCCCCCCTCAGCCATGCAATACTCGCGGGTCTGCTGCAACATGCTCTCGCTGAAGTCAGCCGCCACAACACCGGAGAACGCGCCACTGCGAGCGAACCTGTACATGCAATGGAGGGGAATAGGGCGTAGAGGGGCGGGGAGGGGCGGAGGGAAGACCCGCCACGAACGAGTGAAGAGGGAGGGGAGGGGAGGGAGAGGGAGGGAAAGACGAACCACGAACGCGGGAGGAGGAGGGAAGGGAGAGGGAAATCCCATATGATGCAAAAAGCTTAAGAGTCAGCTGCCGACGTCCTTAACCCTAAGCAAACCCACCAACTGCCGTACAGAGCAGGAGCGGAAGGGGGATGAGAAGGAAAAAATAACGAGACGGTGAACAGAACAGAACAGAAGGGAGGGGAGGGAAGGGGAAATCAGGTTTTTGTTTCGGTTGGCAAGCAACGGGGCAATGGGGGTACAATTTGTGGGGTACACAGAAAGGTCGGGTACGATAAAAAGGAATTAAAAGAAGAGACTTTCTTAACGTAACAAAAAAACAAGGGGTTTGGTGGGAGGTGAATTGAGGCTCGGAGAGACCTCTTTCCCCCCACCCCCCCACCACCCCACCACCCCCACCCCTCCGGGATTTAAAATGTGACGAGTAACGGTTCCCCCACGCCCGGCTGGTGTGTGTGTGTGTATGGGGGGGGGGGAAATAAGACGAACCACTGACGATCGAAGCAGATACCCCGGAAAGATAGACGGATATAGTCCAGGATTAATCGACACATACTGCATCATCATCAGGGAGATAATTACTTACTGACCAATAACATGACTTAAGAACAGTGATCTCAAGGGTAGAAGGGGCGGAGCTTCAAAGGACATGTCAATTCTACCCCTGTGTTTTTTTTACCATTCGTACATCGTACCCGAACCTTGGAAGCCCCCTACATCCCCCCAACCAACAACATTCCCCCCACCAACCACCAACCACCAACCACCCACCGGCGGGAGAAGAGCCCGCTGCCGCACGACATGTCCACCAGCACCTTGCCCGCGGCGGCAGGCAGCAAGTACGACATGGCGATGTCGTACTCCTTGTCAGCGCCGGGGAAGCCCGCCCATGCAAAGCCCTGCCGCCAGCCTCGCTCGTACGCAAAGCTCACCAGAGGGTTCCTGAAGCAACCGACAACGACCAACAAGAACCAACGACATCAGTCAACAAGAAGAACAACCAACAACGGTCAAACCGTCACAGGCCGTCACTTTCCATCTGGATCCAAGCTGGATCCAGTTGCTACGAACCCACTCGCCGCCTCCTTTCCCGCCTCCTTCCCGAACAAAACAAAATTGTCCTACTCACAGCCCCCCCCCCTTCAAACCCCCCAAAACCCCCCAAATACACATACACCCCTCCAATAACGGAATTCTTCAGCACAGTCGTTCCCGTTGGGGTACGGCACGGTTAGGTGCCCTCCTGGCCAGTGTCAGGCCCGAATCGATATGTAACAAGCATGTTCACGCATACACTCCCCACCTCCCCACACATTTCATCCGTACCCACCTGAACAGCTCCGTACCCCCCCAGGAACGCTGTTTATATACCCTCTGCCGTACACCGCTGGTGAGTGTGAGATCCAGATAGGCCGGGGAGGAGGGGAACGTGCGCTGACAGCGAACGCAGGAAAGCCCGCCAGACCTGTTCGTTGTAATGGCGGTTGGGAAAGTTGGTGACGGTTGGTGGCGGTTGGGACGAAGTGAAGGATGGGCAGAGAAGGTCAACCCCTAACGGGGTTTTATACATAATGCAAAAAGGTATCATACTCCCTTCAGCTGTACAGGGTTGGTGTTCCGTGCACTCGAGAATTAATGTCTTTTTAAGCAGAAATGGCTTTAATTACGTTATTTCCGTGCCGTACATCTATACGACGCCGTAGCTACCATAGCTGCTGTTTCTCCTGGCCCCCCCACACACACGCACATACATACATACACATACATACATACATACAGAGAGGTGTTGAAATGGGAGGTGGCCCCCCATCTTATGGACGGTGTACGACATGATAACATCAACTTGCGAGCTGACCAGGAACTAAGTTCAGGCGCCGTTAATCCGCTAGATTTGATTGGATGCTGGTGGTGAGTTGCCGAACCCAACGAATACATTCTGAAGTCGGATGGGGTGAACGGATTAGGGTGCCCCTCTCGCACAGGGGAGAGCAGGGAACTGCCTCCAAGGGAAAGAGGGCCGCTGGTGAAGTTATATACCACCCTGTAACAACATAAACCACCATCAAGCTACCAAGCCCCCGCCAACCTATCCAGAGGATCTTCGTTGCATCTCTTCTTTGTCTGTTGGATTGCAAATACACTTCAGTCGTTCGGACTGCCCCCCTCATCCCCCTATCCCTCAAACACCAGATTTTGAAAGCACAAACGACCCTCACCCCCATGTCTCCTAATTATCACAGTTGCACCAAACCATCACGGCCATCAATTATCCTTTTTGATAAAGTTTTTTCTAAAAATTTCGGTCAAAAGATGCGTCATGAAGATAACCCATCCTTCCCTCTCGAGTACGGCAGAGTATGACGTACACCGGAAATACGGTATGAAGTAGAAAGAAAGTTTTGGCGCAATATCAAGTACGACGGATGTACAAAGAGCAGATGAGTGTCGTACTCACTGGGTCGGCATGGAGCTCAAGCTGAAATGTGTCTGAAGGCATATGGGGCAGACGAAATCAAAATCCGTCGAAGAGGCGGGAGATGAGGAGGGGGATGGGCTGGGGGTGTCGGAGGTGAGCTGTGTGGCGGCGGCGGCGGCGGCGATGACCGTCGCGCGGCCGGGACGGCCCTCGTACGACGGAGCCGTTGCTGCAGATGGCGACAGAGCTGCTGTGGCGGAGTCGATAGGTGATGTGACTGCTGCAGCTGCAGCCGTTGAGTTGGCGGCGTGCCGGATCGAAGAAGCGCAGAAGGGGGTGCAAGTCGCGTGTTGAAGCAGGCGTCTGAAGCAGGATGTCAAAGGGTTCGAATGCAGAGGGTCAAACCAAGTCAAAGTGAAAGATAAGGGGTGGGTGAGTACACGAGGAATGTTGGTCGCTAACGCCACAGGGGATGGGATGTTCATTGGACAAAGCTTTTCGGGTGGAAATGGCAAGGAGCATTCTCGCATGTGCGGGACGTTAAGTATGAGTATTTCTTTTCTTGCTACAAGCAAGCTACACCCTTCAACAGAACGCGCACGGCGTAACCCCAGTCTTCCCGTTATGCAGCTGTCGATCACCGCCCGTGCCTAGACAGGAGTACGTAGCAGCTACTATGAGGTTGGAAACAAATAATGGCAGATATTCAGTTGTAGGCTACTGCGGGAGAGAGGCCATGTAAACGCGAGAACCGATGCCTGGGGTGTTGTGGAAGAGATGCCGTCGCGGACCACACACCTCGACGAGTGGTGAGGAGTCCAGCTACCCATCCCGCTCGCCTGAAGTCGCATCAAGGACAGCTGATGCATGTAACTACACAGTTACGCTCCGGCTCTGCGTAAACGGGTGGGTAGATACTAACGTCGCGTGCAACGTGGCAATCTTGAGGTTGAGAAAGGCAATTTCTTTTTCAATAAGTATGCACTATTCGCCTGCGAAAATCTATAGACGGTAAAATATCAGCAGATTCTAATTATTCCTGCCTCTCCAAACGTAACGGGCCCGCAGTTCTCGTCCGAACGTACGGACAGGTGACGGCTTCTGTTTGGCAAGCACTCCCGTCAAACGAAGAAAGGTGGTTGCTTGCGGCAATTTGATTTGTAAGGTGTAACGGCGTGAATTAGGAAATGCGCCGTTGAAGACGCGCCAAAGACTTGACTTCAAGTGAACGCCATGAGAGACCACCGGGATAACCGCAATAACTACAGGCCTGAGCCGGAGCAAGGATATGGTTATCCGCCGCTGAGGGTAAGTTCCTTAACAGAAAGCCCGACCTTGCCGCCACAATGTTGAAAACAGCAACTCACAACCTGCCCGCTGCATCCGCACAAACAGGAAGATTATACAGGACATCCAGGACCCGGCAGAGACAGAAGGGACAGGCAAGAAATTACAGCTCCTGCTTTACATTAATACGCCGTGGTGATCCAGGTCGTTAGTTTCAACTTGTGCGCCACCTTTAAATGCCGCAGGGACCGGGAATATGATCGCGAGCGTGAACGTGGAGACCGCGAGAGGGACCGCCGCCGTGATCGCAGCCGCGACCGGCGCCGGTCCCGAAGCCGCTCGGGCTCTCCCCCAGTCAAGCAGGGTCGCCGGAGGCCCACACTCTTTGACGTGCTTCCCCCAGGCATGGCCCCCGGCGCACCACCTCCCCCGGCAGTTTTGCCTGGAGCCCAGCCCAACCTTGCAGCGGCAGCGGCCTTCGCAGCGCCGCCCCCCTCTTTAGCCCCCCTTATGGTGGGAGTTGGTTCCCATGGTAAGCCTTCCCCCACTCTCCCCTCCCCATCCTCCTATCGCCCTTCCCTTCCCTGCCCAGTCCTCTCCAGCTGACGCTCCCCTCCAGACCCAGCTCTTTCCCCCCACACCAAACCACGTACGTATTCTAGCCCCTTCTTGTGTGCTTTTTTCCACGCCATAATGCGGTTTTTAAGTTTGCATCCGACGATCCGGGTTTGCGCGATCTGGGTTACCTTCGCGGTGACGTGATTTGGGTGGCTTGGCGCGATCTGGGTCGTCTCGCGGCTCGTGGAAAGCGCTCTCTTTGCATTCCATCTTGGCCGTCAGTTCGGCCGCCAGGGGCTTGGTCCCACTGGAGAAACGCAACTCTGCTTCTTTCTGGACCATCTGCGCATCTTTTAGCCATCCTCCGACCGCAGCTATGTCCTAGTCCCTCCCTCCCATCTTGTCGCCTCGTTCCGTTGCCACTGTCCCGCTGTCCCCGTCTGGAGCACGAGCAACCACCATGAATAAAACGTCCCATCTGTCCTCTTCACGCAAGTGAATGTGCCTTTGTGGTCTGGGTAATGGGCAGGAACGGGTGAGGATGACCACATGACGGCCCTATTTTGCTACTTTATTACCTCCAATTAATTTCTCTACCCACTCCGCGCAGGCGGCCTGGGTGGTGGTGGTGGCGGTGGTGGTGGCGGTGGCGGAGGCTTCGGTGGTGGTGGAGGTTTCGGTGGTGGCGGCGGCGGAGGCGGTGGTGGTGGTGGCGGAGGTGGAGGCGGTGGTTTTGGTGCCGCTGCGGGTCCACCCGCTGTGAGTCAGCAGGCCACCCGCCACGCCCGGCGCATCTACGTGGGCGGACTGCCCCCCACTGCCACGGAGCAGTCCATTAGCTCCTTCTTTAGCCATGCACTGGCGGCCATCGGCGGCAACACGGCAGGGCCAGGTGGGTCAAGGGGGATGGGGGACAACAGAGGAAAAAGGTCAGTGGCAAGGCATGGCGGAGGGGGGGGGTCGTGGGCAGGCGAGGAAATAGAGGCCGGGAACAGGCAGTTGTTAATTCATATGGAAAATGCTTAGCGTCAGGGAGGAGAGAGAGGAGGGGAACGCGGGAAAGAGGGAAAGGACAGAGGGAAAAGGACTCTGGAGGGATATGGGGTCTGAGGGAGTGGGGCCGGTGGACGGTGCGGCATGTAGGGCTCCAGGGTGGGTAGAGGGCATCCGGATGAGTGGGTGGTATGCAGCAGATAGGAGAAGGGTCTTATGGTCTTAAGAAGAGGGAAGCGAGGAAAAAAGCGGTGAGTGAGGGCATGTGGAGGACGGATGAAGGTGAAGGTGAAGGGGGGCAGTAGGGACGGTAAAGGAGGGACGCAGTGAAATAGGATGAATGCGTGGGGAGAATGGCAGGAAGGAGGTCTGGTTGGCATGGCCAGAAAACGGGGGATAGAGGCCGGCAGGCAGGCAGGGAGGGAGGGAGAAGAGGGGACTACTATATAGTGTCGGCAACTGGTGGATGGATGGATGGTTGGTTGGTGCTAGTTGTGATGCCGTGCTCTGCTAGCCACTACCACCGCCACCATCAACACCAACACCAATACCACCACCTAGACGGGACCGTTGAACCGCCGGAGGAGCTTTGGCTGTGAGGTGGAGGTGGAGGGTGGAAGGGGTGGGGTCGCCAGGACTGGAAGGGGGCCTGGGTCGGAAAAGAGGTCTCCCAGTGGAGAAGGCGCTTTGAAGGCTTGTGCGAGTACCTGGTGAAGACCCGCGCGTTGCGGTGATTTGGGGCGGGGGGGGTAGGGGGGGGGGGCCGTACCAAGAAGAAGTAACGCAAGTAACGCGAGTAATAAACGATCAAGAGAGCACCG
>NW_003307588.1:748926-851919 GCF_000143455.1 Volvox carteri f. nagariensis | reverse complement strand
GAAGGGTGGAGCGGGGTGGGCGGGAGGGGGGAGGGAGAGGGTGTGGGGGGGGGCAGAGGGGAGGGGGTTGGGTGTGGAGAGGCAGGGGTCGCAGGTCGCCTTCTCCGTCTTCGATCTACGACCGACCACCTTGGGATCATCTTGGGTGGCCGCTTTACTTTGCTCTCGCGGAGGCCTCTGCAGTTGCAGTTGTTATGTTGGAGTCTTTTTTATGCCTTAACTCCGTTCCCTGATATCGCTCCCTGTTCAATAGCTTTCCCTTTCACTCCACATCCATTACTTCGCCTCAATCGATCCGTTCTTCAATACTTCGAGAGTTCAGTACTTCTGCATTTTGCACTCTAATTCATCCCCTGCCTTTTATCGGGGACCTGTACTTTCCCCCTCTATTTTTCCTTCTCCTCACAACCCCCCTTGTGTGTTTAATTTTGAGAACCCCCTCGCCTCCTATGACAGCTACCCGCCTCCCACCACTCTAACCGCACCCAACCGCTCTAACCGGCCCCAACGCCCTCGTTCGGGATCGTCTTTCCCCACCGCCCTCTTCTCTTCGGTGCAGTCGAGGAGACTTCCAATGCCATGGCCCTGGACGGCATCATGTTCGAGGGCGTGTCGGTGCGTGTGCGGCGGCCCAACGACTACAACCCCGCCGCAGCTGCCTCCCTGGGGCCCTCCACCCCCAACCCCAACCTCAACCTGGCTGCTATCGGACTATCCAATGCAGCAGGCGGAGGCGGTGGGGGAGGTGGCAGCAAGGTAGGGCGGTGGTTACGGCGAATTTGCGCTTTGTTCGGGTTTTTTTCTGTTAAGAGCCGTTTTCCAGGTCTCTTGACTGACGTAAGACATCTCCAGTTGGCGGTCGGTGGTTTATTGTTAAAGACGTTCTGAAGGAATGAAGGAATGAAATCCGACCTGACAAGTGCCTGGACCTCACCCAGGGGGGCGTAAGTCCCACTTCGGACCCCCCCCCGCACCATCCGTTTCGGCCCCCCCCCCTGTTTCAGCTCCTCCCTTCACCTCCCCACCTCACCGCAGTCGAGCTCAGCCGACCAGGCGGATCGCATCTTCGTGGGCGGCTTGCCGTACTACCTGACGGAGGAGCAGTGTCGTGAGCTGTTGGGATCCTTCGGCCCCATCAAGTCGTTTGACCTGGTCAAAGACAGGGAAACGGGGAACAGCAAGGGGTGAGGATTGGGCGGGCATAATATTGTGTATGTATGTATGTGGGTGGGTGGGTGGGTGGGTGGGTGAAAATTGAGGGGTTGCCCCTACATCTTCGGAGTTATGGCACGGTACGGCACGGAACGCATGTGTTGTACTGCAATTCATATATTCCCGTGTGTTTTCCGCCGTTCACATCTTACCTTACCCACCGCCTGGGCCCCGCTGGGCCCCTCTCCCCGCCTACGTTTGGTACACTCTTGCCCTGGCAGCAGCTTCACTCGTGTGTGGTTCGTCTTTCCCCGCCCCGGACATCGGCAGTTGACATAAGACTTGCACATAACGCTTTTTCACCGCCTCCCGTCGGGCCCCCCCCCCGCTACCCTTTAAACCCTACACACGACGCTGTTCCCGCCAGGTACGGCTTCGTTGTGTATCAGGACTCTGCCGTCACCGACATCGCATGCGCGGGTCTTAACGGTCTCCGAATGGGCGACCGGACTCTCACAGTGCGGCGGGCTACGGAGGTACGTGTTCGGAGGCTGCTGGGCTGGGGGGCCAGAAGAGAGAGGAAGGGGGGGCCCCGTTACGGGGAGTGTCGCGGTCCTGTCCTGTGGTTGGGAAAAAAAGAGGGAGGGGAAGGGAACGGAAGCTGCAGTGGTGGGGCGCTATGGGTTGCTGGGGCCGTGTGGGTGGGGCACTGGTGCGGACGGGGGTTTATCTGGGGAGTGCGGGGAACGAGCTTTTTGTTCGCGGGGGAGGGGGGGTTGGCTGGGCTTCAGCATTTTGGGACCTCTGCGCGCTGGGAGAAGCCGATACTGCTGGTGCTAGGGTCCAAAAAACGCGAGTCTTACACGGCATCCACACGCACGCACGCCGCTCGCTCGCTCGCTCGCTCGCGTGTAACCAACCCAAATCAACCATCGGCTCATCTTTTACTTCAACACTCGACCCAACTTGCCATTCCCCAAGTTTAAAACCAAAAGTCAACCAACCCAATGTGCCCCACCCACCTCCCCTCAGGGCGCTCCCTCAGCTTCCGGTGCCGGTGCCGCCGCGAGCACCGCCCTGGGGCCCCCGGGCCTGGTGCCCGCCGCCCTGGCCAACCTGGGTGTCGGTGTGGGGGTAGGTGTGGGGCTCAACCCGCTGGTGGCAGTCAACCCCGCCCTCACTTCGGCCACTCGCATCGTCGTGCTCACGGATGCGGTGAGTGTGTATGGGTGTGGGAGGAAGGGGGAGGGGAGGGAGGCGGGGTGTGGTTTTAGTGGTTTTGGCGTGTCGTGTGTGATATGGATGGGGGAGTGCGTGCGTGTGTGTGTGTGTATGAGCGTGCCGGGGGATGGGTGGGGGTATTCATAGAGGGTGGGAGGGGGGAAGGAAGCCAAACTTCTGAGCCTTTCCAATACCTCCCGGTCTGTCCGGCAAAGAGGGCCGGGAGGCCTCACGCCCCTCGACCCCTTAACTAGTTGCTGCTGCTGATGATGATGGTGGTGGTGGTGATGGGTGGTTCCCATCCTGAAGTTTACGTGGGCGTGTTCTCGTGCTCAGTACTCATTGCTCTGCGGCTCTGTTTGCTGTCGTCGACCGGTCAGGTTTCGGCGGAGGAGATCGTGGACAACACCGAGTACGAGGACATCCTGGCGGTGAGGCGGGGACCTGGAAGGGACGGGAAGGGAGGGAGGGAAAGAGTGTGTGGTACGGAAGGGAAGGGAAGGGAAGGGAACGAAGCAAGGGACCCAGGGGGAGAGGAGGGGGGAGGGTAAGACGAACCACTGTCGAATGGAGCCGAGATTCAAAAGATAGACGGGTAGTCCAGAAGAAGATAAATGCTGCATTGTTCGGAAAATTTACTGACCAGGGGAGGGAGCGAGGGGAGGGAGGGAGGGAGGGAAGGGGGGGAGAGCTGCCATTGCGGAAGTGGCATTCGAGTCAGTTCATGCTAACATGAACCGCATCCTTTATGATGTTAGCTCTGTCACGGACTGCGCCTCTACTAGATATAAGCTAGTAGGTAAACCTTTAGTATCATTGCTGTATTTACAGCATATCAAAATTCTCATAATGGTTCAAGGGTATGGAAACTACTTCTGGATAATAGCTCAAGTGGCCGAGCCCTAGCGTAGATTCGGCTCAATGGGCAGGGGTGCCTCTCCCCAGGCGCATGTTCCCAGGCGTGGTCCCGGGCTGGATGGTTGCAGTCGTGATGAAGGCGGTACTAGTGTGGGGGTGGGGGTGGGGTTCGCCAAGAAGCGGGGAACGGGCTGGGTCTTCCACACCTTGTCTGTCTGCCTAAGCACGCTGGTACGCCGATTGTTCTGCACCCCTCATTGTCCAGGTCCTGTGCCATGTCTCCTGGGTCCTGGACCCAACCTCAATCCACTCCTTCCCGCTTTTCTCATGTCCTCGTTGTTCCTCCTCTTGGGGGGGGCCCTCTTGCATGCATGTCACATACCGCCGCCCCTCTCCGCTCCTCTCTTCTCTCTCCACCACCACAGGATATGAAGGACGAGGCCTCGCGCCACGGGCTGTGCAACAATGTGCTCATTCCGAGACCAACTGCGGAAAACCCCAACCCGCCGGGCATGTGCAAGGTGAGTATTGCGGAGGGGGGAAGGTGATTGTGGTTGGGTGGGTGTGGGCGTGCATGGAGGCGTTTTTCTGGGGGGGGGACGATGAGATATCCTCCGCCCCTGCCTCTTGTACCACCACACCATTTTCTGATCTTTGCTGTGAATCCTGCCACTGCTGCTGCTGCTGCCAAGTTAACACAAACCCAAGTCATCATGCTGTTGCGACTGCTGCTGGTGCTGCCGCTGTCGCCTCCGCTGCACTGCTCCATTCTCTCGTGCCACACTTAGGGCCTTTAATAACACCCCGCCCACCCCGCCCATCGCTTTCTTAGATCGCAGCAGTTTTCAACACAGGTTTTTGGCAGATGTTGCGCCATGCACCGCTATGCAATTCCCTTACCCACCCACCCCTCCTCGACCTCGTCCTCTTATACTCTGGACTTGTTCTATGAATTCCCGTCCCACCCGCCTGCAGGTTATAATGGAGTTCAACGACGTCAACTCCGCAGTCAAGGCCCGCAACGCCATGCACGGACGGCGATTCGCGGGACGTGTCGTCAACGCCACCTACCTCACGGAGGAGGCCTATTTCTCAGGCCGGTACGACGGGTGAGGAACGGCGTGGCCAGCCGCCGCCGCCGGCAGCAGCGGCCCCTTGGATGGCGCCGCCGCCACCGCCGCCGCCGCTGCAACAACAATCGCGGTGCGATTGTTGCGACCTGCGGCCTGAGAGCCGAATCGGACTGAAACGGCTCCTTCTCCGTTGTGCGCGCGTGTATGGGGGAGGGGAGGGTGGAATGAGGCTGGCCCTCTGAAGTGGCTGAAAACGGTGTGATCTCCCTCCGGCGTCGGTTTTTTTGGTGTTCTCTCCCTTTTCCGCCTTCGCCTCCGCCATTATCCACCAACGCCTTCTTTTTTCGTCGCCGTCTTCGTTGTCGTCAGCGTTGTCGTGAGCTGCCGCATCTTGCCATCCTGTCTTCTTCGCACGTGGAGGGGTAGGTGGGTGGGACGACGTTGGCTGTGCGCGCGCTTTCCTGGTCATGTCAGGGTCTGGTGTGGTGTGGTGGTTGCTTCGATGGTGGTGTTCCTGCCCTTAGCGATCTCTCCCTTGGCAGTCAGGAGGGGCAGTGGCTGACTGCCCAAGTAGCTCACGGGGCACGGCTGACGCTCTCCGTTGGCAGTCAGGAGGGGCAGTGGCTGACTGCCCAAGTAGCTCACGGGGCACGGCTGACGCTCTCCGTTGGCAGTCAGGAGGGGCAGTCAGCCACAGCAAGTAAGTCGGTCATCTAGCCAGGCAGCCGATCATCCAGGCGAGGACGTGAAAAGGTGTGGGATGACGTGAGGCGCTGTCAGTTGGGTGAGCTCGGGGCCCCTCCCTCGTCTCGCTTCGCTGCTCTCGTCTCTGCTCTTTCGCCCGTACATGGAGGGAGCACAGTCCCCACCGTCAGTTGTCTTGGTTAAGGAGCACGCAGGTGGGATGGATGGATGGATGGATGGATGGTTGGATGGAGCACTGGCCGCCGGCCGTGTAGGGCAAAACCCTAAGAAATATGGGGGGGCGGCGGAGCGCCATATGATTGACAGGATATGGTCCGCTGCCCCACGGAGCCCCACAGGCCCCTAGGACTGACCCTACCCTAATGTCCACTCCAACAGCCCAACACAGCTTGGATAGAAGCTTGTGTGTGTGTGTGCGGTTTCTTCGAGCGCTAGGCGCTATTTGGCGAACGAGGTGACGGCACCCGGTCGGCACTGACGCCGATCCATGTTCCTACCCATGATACTATTCCTGACTCACCTCTAGCACGTTACGGACCTAGGGTTGTCACCGTTGAGCCACAACCGGATAGTGAAGCGCCAAGTGATGCCGGCGGTGTCCATCGCGTCAAACTCGAAGCGCCATAACGAGAAGTCTAGGACGGTTAAGGCAGGTTAATCTCCACCATACCGTGCAGCAAGAGTAGCCGGGCTGTGGTGTTCTCTCCATATTCAATGGAGAAAGTGAGGGGCGGATGCGGATACGGCGTGTATCGGGCCGTGGGGGGCGGGAGGCGGGTCGCTGACGGGGCTGGGGCTGGCGCAGGGAGGGAAAGAGGCAGAACAAAGGAGGGCGGGATGATGCGGGAGGGCTTGGTGGCGGAAGCGAAGTTTAATGGTGGCGTGGAGTTGATAAAGGTAGTACTACTTTTATAAACAAAAGTCGTGAAACTAGTGGCGGTGGAGGGTGTAGGGTGGAGCGCATGGTTGGGAGAGAGGAGTATCCCCACGGGGTAGGGGGCTGCTTCCTCTTGGGAGAGAAGAAGAGACGTGTTGGGGGGGTGGATGAGGACTTTGGGTTTTTGAGGTGATGGAAAAGAAGTTGGAATGAGAGGGTTCAGAAGTGCAGCTACGGATTGTGTCAGCAGCCCCCTTGCGGTCTAGGTAAACATTTCACCACGTTACGATGATGACGATGATGATGATGATGATGATGAAAATGACAATGGCATTAAGAGTGCTATGTCGCACAAGGATACCCATCCAGACGGCCATCCTGTTCAGGTTTGCCCCCCTTACTGCTTACACCGCTTCCCTCCACCTCCTCCATGCACCCGCTACACACGACTCCATGCGTTTATTGCGCTATGGGGAGTTAAAATCGGTGGCCTCAGCCGAACTGTCCTGGCATGCGTGTGTGTGTGTGCCCGTCTGTGGGGTGCGGTACAACCGAACCGCGATTGAGGGCTTTAGGATTTTTGTGCAGGGGCTTGGATGACAGGGGGGTGGAGGGAGGGAGGGAGGCCATGGGGCTCTGGGCAGGTCCGAAGACATGTACCACGTCACTGCGTGCCGCAGCGGCTGCCACCGTGGCGGCATTGCGTGTGTGGCGCACATGTATGTCTGTATGTGCATGTGTATGTATGTATGCGGATCCCTGAGTTTGCCCCGGTGGGGTGTATGGACCGGTGGCCTGGGGTGAACTCCGGTGGATGGGTGGGTATGGTAGGTGGTAGGTGCTACACACGAAGAGGGAGGACGCGTCAAACGCTGGCAAGGCGCGACGTGGCAGTACCACCCAAGTGCGGCTGGTTGGGGTATGGCGGCAGAAACAGAGAGAGATTTGGGAGTTAGCTCTGCTGCTGGCGTCCTGCTGCTGCCCCAAGCACAAAGAAGGGAAGACATGGAGGGGAGCATAAAGCTACACAAAAGAGCCAAGCTCCTTGCACGTGGCATCATATCCATGCGTGTGAGCCAGCTTGTGTTTAGGATGGTCACGGTCCTAGCCCCTTTGGTCCCGGAAAAAGAGGGGAGGAGGAGGAGCAGCAGTAAGCGTGTTCTCTTGCAACTCAAGAGCGTCTTATCCCCCTTCTTGCCAAATTTGCCTTTTCGTCATCCATCCATCCATTCACCTATCTTGTTGAGAGCGTGTCCTGGTCCTCTGCTCCTTCTCTGTTGGTTCCAACCTGTCCGGTTCATCCGCCTGCATCGTAGCAAATACATCTCGCCTCCTTCCCTTCTTTCACTCCCTCTTATCTGCTTGCGGCTGGATCTTGGCCGATGGGAAGGGGGAATGGTCGAGGCGGAGGTTTACAGGCTTTTTCGGAAATTACGTGGCTTGAGGGGACCTTTCTTGCGCGTGCACCTTGTCTCGCGGGTTTAGCCTGTCAGTGGAAAGTGTGTACGTGTGTACGTCTCTCTGGGATGCCTGGCTAGGCGTTCCATCTTGGTGCTGGGTAGTGCGCGGGGATGTGGCGGCTCCGTGGCTTTTGGTTTTCGCTGTACCCATACGGTTTGCTGTGCATATGGTTGCGTATGTGTATGGGGAGGTGAGGGTTGAAAAAAGGTATCGGTAAAAATGTCTATAGGGGAGATGACAGGACACGAGACTTTGTTCGTTGTGTGTTACAACACGTGGTACCTGGCGGTTTGTATCTGTGCGTGCGTGTCGTCTTTGTGTATTTACAGTATGGGCTTTGGGCGGTATTGGCGGTGGACTCCTTGTTGGTTCGGGAATGGTGAGTTCGGTTGGGTCAACAATAAGATTGGGGATGGGCCGGTGTGGCGTTGCGAGGGGCGCGCAGACAGACTTGGAGGTTGTTTTCGAGGGGGATAGCGTCACGACAGGCATGTGTTTTATGATGCAGATCATGTACCGGGAGAACCGGGCCTGTCCTTCATTCACATTTGTTTTTACTTTGCTGCTCGTGCTGCGGTTGTCGTCACACGGCAGCTGTGGCTATGGCTTTGGACGAGACAAAAAGATGCGACGAAAAGAATCGAACCTGCCCGTCCCTCGTGAAGGTGTGTTACTTACAAATGCATGCAAGCAGCGGTGCCCTAAGGCCAGCGCGTCAACCTGTAGGCTTCTAGGCAAGAAAAGAAAACGTCATTTCAATAGCAACGAACGGGGGAGCGAAGTGTAGTAGCTGGCCGCTGGAAAGGCCTCTCGAGAAGCTGGTTGACGCGCTTAGCGCGTATTTGTACAGTGTACCGGCTACTACACGAAGCAATGAAACAAAAGATCGCTCGCATCCATGTTGACTGATGAAAAAGTACTAAAAGCACAAACACATTATTTTAAATCTAACAGTTAACTGTACATGACTAACTCTCCGTATTCCACTGAGCAACAGTAGCGCCATACCTCCTGCCTCATGCAACTTCTGTGTCAAGCCTGTCGTACAGATCTTCCGGCCCCGGAACCAGATCCTGGTCGGACTCGGGCAGACACGACCACATCACCAGCACGTAAGTTTGCACCCAATGGTCTCGGAAAGACCGGGGGGGAAATGGAAATGCTACGTCGGTTGCCGTCCCCATGCCGTTGGACTCGGCTTTCGCTGTCGCCACAATCGTGTCGTCCTCACGACCGCCGGCACCCTCGTCCGCGCCGCGAAGCTGCCGAACAGTTTCTCCTTCCGCCGCTGTAACTAACGCCGTGACGGGCGGCGGCGGCGGCGGCTGCGGTTGCAAGCTCCTGCAGGCCTGGATAGGCGCCGCCGAGCCCACGTGCCGCCAGGCGGAACCGAAAGGCAGCGCGGGGACGATGTCGCCCGCATTCTCAAGCCTCAGCGTGACGTCATGCCTGGGGCACAAATACACCGCGTACGAGCCGTACGGGTCGGACGCGGCCCGAACCGTTTGCGTTGAAGAATTGGAAGGAGCGGAATAATAGGGCCTCGGGAAACGGCGTTTCAGGCGGAGGGTCTGTTTAGGAACACCTCGGTCAATACAGGTTTGCGGGTAACGCAAGAAGGATTTTAGGGTTGGGTTTTAGGGTTTTTGGTTTCATTACCTGCTAATTACCTTCACTCCACAACTTTCATCATACATGCATTTGCATTTTTCCTGTGTTCATCAAGATTCCACCTCCATTGCCTCCATACTCATTAACTCACTTCGCGTTTAATCCATCGCAAAGACCAAAAGGCAGGACAGCAGTGGCAGAGGCGAAAACCCAACTCGCCCAGAAAACTTGAAATTCGATAGCACTCCCCTTAACACGTAAACGCATTACCGTAAACGCATACCCAAGGCGCACGGAATAGTACAACGGAAATCTCCATCTCTCCCGCTTTCCCGATGCGCGCGCTGGCATTCACAGGGTGTGATGCGATGACATATATAGCGCGCGCGGGAAAGCAACTGCAGGGATGGGGTCACCCGGAGATGCCGTACACAGGACCTGGAGGAGGCGGGGCCGCTCGCACTCACAACTTGTAGGCCTGTTCCCAGGTGTGATCTCCCGCACGGGGGCAGCCGAACGTGTAGACGCCGGTTGGAGTCAGACCTGTACACACACAAACATACACACAAACAGGTGTTAAGGGGGGTGGGTGATTTGGGGGTTTCTGGGAATCCACTTCCAACCGAAACCCCCTCCCCGCAACCCCTCCTCCTCCCTCCCTTCGTTAGCCTTCCATACACACACATACACCCAACCCCGTCTCTGTCCACCTTTCCGCGTGCCATTTTTTGCCAGACAGCAAATCAGGAAATCAGCCCCGGGGATCAATACGAGTATGAATGCACGTAGCCACGTATGTATGTAATTACTTCACTATTCACCTTCCTGTACGGCAAGATACGACGCTGCCATGAGCGCTACTGCGCCACCCAAGCTGTGGCCGAACACCCACAGCCGTGGGCTGTGGCCATCGTGGCCGTCATCGCTGACGACGCTGCCGTACGCGCCGCTCCCGCGGCCGCCAACGGTTGAGGGAGCAACTGCTGCCGCTGCTGCGGCGGCTGCCTCAGTCGCCGTATCCATGGCAGCGCGCACTCGATTTATGATGTGTCGCCGATTGGCAGCGAACACCTTTTGTTAGGTGCGTAACACGATAGCCAGCAAACCAGGCGACAGCTAGTCGAACATTTTTCAAAGAGGATAGGCAAAGATGCTATAGGTGCGACCGGGGGAAAGCGGTGTTCCGCCGTACCGCCTTTGCGCGCATCGAAGTAGGTAATGGCAGGTAGTGGTGAGGGATGTCCCCGCCACCGTGGCAGCAGATCCCCCCCTGCGTAATACACACATACATACATACAAACATAGCACGTACGCACACACCAAGACAAAAGACAAACAGACAAATAAACAAATGCAAAACGCA
Source organism: Volvox carteri f. nagariensis (assembly GCF_000143455.1). Classification (NCBI taxonomy): domain Eukaryota; kingdom Viridiplantae; phylum Chlorophyta; class Chlorophyceae; order Chlamydomonadales; family Volvocaceae; genus Volvox; species Volvox carteri. Next base: position 841,598 of record NW_003307588.1, on the reverse strand, counting down.
TGTACAGACACACGCTTGAGGAAAAACGCGGGGCTTACCAAACATCAAACAACTAACGGTCATAAGTACATCAACACCTAGACGAGAAGGCTCCGTCCAGCGATGTTCGCTTTTGCGACTCAGCTTCCCGATTCACCTACGCCATTGCATCGGCCCTACCTACCTTCTTCAAAGGATCGCAGCTCCTCCGTCTTTCCAAAAAGTAGAGTCACATGTTAATACGCAGTTGACCGCACACACACACACACACACATACACACACGCGCGTGGGCGCGCGTTGCGCACGTGCTCCCCCCCCCACACACACACCTGGTAAAACCCTTGCGCCACATTCGTGCCCCGGACTCCCCCGCCGAAATCTGCCACATTGATACGACGGAAGGAAGCCAGGTCTGCGGAGAGAGAGAGGGACACCGCATTAATTGGATTGCGGGGGAGGGGGGCCCGCAGGGGTTTGCGAACGTCGTGTTGGGCTGCGAACACATTGGGAAGGTGGCGGGAGAACCGCGACGAGTGCCGTACCGGTAATCCAGTTCTGCGGGCTGTTGGATCCCCTCACTACCAGCATTACTGATGGCCCCGCTCGGACCACTGCCCACACTAGAGCCTCAGCACCCGCCGCCACCCTGCGACGGGACCCGGCAGGTCTGGGTGTCTTAGCGCGTGTATGCGTTCGTGTTCGGGTTGTGTGTGGCTGGGCAGTGGGATTGCGATTTCGGTTTAGCGTGGCTGCTTGTGCGTTTGCGGTCGAGACCTATGTGGGCGGATTGGTTTTTTTGAAGGGTTTGGGTTTTAGTGGTTTTAGCGATGAGGTGATTTGGACAGCGCCTGTTGGTTGCTCGTGCTCTTGCCCACTTTGCCAATGTGCCTCCCATTCCTCAATATTTTCTTCTCAAAGGCAGCTCTCGCTTCGGACGGCCTCTTCCCCTTCTTCTCTGCATTCCACTCTACTCCGCTTTGCTCGGCTGTGCATTGCAGCACTGTCCATTGACCTCTGCCTACTCCTTTGCCTCCAACTCTGCAATCTACTACTACGCTGCACTCCATACCACACCTCAACCTGCCGTCCAATCCCTAGTTACCTGGCCAGTTCGCACAGTCGACACTGCTTCGCTTGACCACTCACTCGCAATCATCGGCGCCCAGGTGGACCATAGCGCGGCAAAATAGCTGCGCGAAGAGAGTGAAGTTATGGCGCGCGGCTCGACCGGCATGTGGCTCAATCACGTGCTTGAAGTACACATCCTTGGATAGCAATGCAGCTATGTAGGCGTTGCGGCTGGTGGAATGGCCGGGACTCCAGGCGCCGTTACGAAATACGGCAGGTATAGCTGATCGTGTGTACGGCGGGGTTTCATGTGTAGGAGCAAGGAGTGCAAAATCTTGAGAGTGATTTCCGAAGTAATGAATCCGTGTTTGATATGTCGTCGGGGCAGGGCTAAGTAAGAAATCTGTTCAAGCAAGTTGCTAGCCTGTGAATAAACCAGGAACGAGGTAAGATGCTGATAAGCATAGCACTACTGGGATCCTTTTCACAACTACGTTGGGGAATGTTTTGGGCAAGAGCGAAACAACAAGGCTTTTCGGGTTACAGGGGTATCAAAAGGCCTCGGTAGCGGAGTAATAAGAGTTCATTGGAATATGGGAACATGGTACGGCATGTGTGTCGTACGAGTTCGTGCTCTGGGCCGCTGCGACACCCCAGAGTGTTAGGGGAAGCGCTCTTGCAAGCTAAGGAGGAATGACTTCCTAGGTTGTCCCCATACAGTTTGTAGTGCAGTTCATTCACGTGTGGCTCCAATTACTGCACACTTGTCTTGGATGGGATTTGTGGCCGCAAGGCAGGTTTGGGATGGCAAAGGGGAGCCCTGACACCTAGGGGACAAATTGAAGTATTGCAGAAGGACGCAGGATAATCAACAGTATTTTAACAGATGTATTTTCACCCGGAAATATATCTTGTGGGTCGGAGATGGAAGACATGTGCACCACAAAAGCTATGCCGTCTCGGGTTGGGTTGAGGGTGCGGTAGTGTGAGGAATTGGGAAACATGTGCAACAAGCAGAGGACCGAATTGGAAGTCGGGAAGAGGATGGTCCGCCAGCCGCTGTCGTGGCAAGTGTGGCCTTGGCTATGGGGCTTGGCCGTAGCCTCAGCGGAGACGAACAGCTTCGTAAGGCCGCCCAGAATTCAAGGGAGAGCGCGACCGGTTATCGCACCATAACTTGTTGCAGCATTACCTTGGCTAGTCGATGGTTCATTTCTCTCTCCCTTGAAGGATTTGCAGTCAGAAGCCGAGAGGGACTCATACCAAACGCCATCTAGCTGCTGCGCTTGACGGGCCTCAGCCGCAGCAAGAAGCATAACCACGACCACAGCCATGGCCATCAAGGTGGACCGGCCGAGTCTCATCGCGGCGCCTGCTTCGGGATTGCAGGAAGGAGCCCAGCTAGTATTGCGCGCAAAATGGCGGCACATCACAATAATTTCCTCCAAAATCGCCAATGCTTACAAGGAATATCAGGTTATGCTACATAGGACTTGCCGTTTGCGTTCCGGGACGACTTGGGAGCCCGCGGAACGGAATCCGGAATTACCTTGTTCCGCCTACCGGAAGTGCGGTCCCCGTGCCGGGCAAAGCTTCTACGCGAACCTAGCTGCCTGCCGTATCTGGTTATACTTGGAAGACAGATTGGCTCTGTCTTCTGGGCACCAAACAGTACCTAAAGGGCGCCCTGCCCGCTTTCGATTTGCAGTGCCAACCGGGAAACCAGAGGTCACTGCTATTTCGTTGGGGGAAAATTTATATCCAAACCCAGGTCATAGCACTGACCGCGTCCATGAATAAAGGTATTAGAGGTGCATCTCGGGTGTTTTCCAACAGCTCTGCCCCGCGGGCCCATCACCTCATTCGTCCGAAAACCTAACGGGGCTCGCTACATTGAACAAGGACTCAGCCCTTCATGAAAGAATTAAATCCTCTTATTGCTAGGAAACGCCTGGAAGCTAGGTCGAAATTTAAGAAAACCCGAACACACCTGAACGCACTTCGTCTTTGCCGAATGCTTACTACGCCTGCCATATTGCTCTTTGTAAGGCCTCTTGCATAAGAGCTTGTTTCTTGACCGGCCGGGCATTTGTATTGAGACCATCGTATCGGCTTGGAGACGTTAAGCTCGCAGCAGGCAGGCGCATCAGCTTGAGATGCAGCGTCTTGGAGACTGAAGCTAGAGACGCTGTAAGGCTTCATTTCAAGGAGCTTGCAAGCTGCTGGTGAAACGAGAGCAGAGCGGAGTGCTCCGCGGTTCCACAGGCCATACTTCACAGACAACACAAACAGCAAGATTGACAGCAAGGCCTTAATCTTTTGTCTGTCCTGCGGGACATGGCAAGCAACCCAGGCGGTGCATCCGACCTTCATGGCACCACCGACGCACGGGCGGTGGCGATGCTGGACCAGTCGCCGGCCATCATGGATTCGTCTGAGGCAATGGACGTTGACCAACAGCATCATACGGCAGCTCTGGCATCCCACTTGACTGCCACCGTTCACCGACAGCACCTCGAGGGGTCAGCCTTCCCCCTTTCCCAAGACTTTCAGCCACAACACCAGAACCTGCAAGCGCAGAGGCTGCTACTACGTCACGGTCCTGCCTCAGCCAATTTGCAGCACGAGCAACCTTGCCAGGCGGCATCCGGCTCCGGTCCTCCACCGTCTTGTAGCGCGTCTGCCGTGGCCACGGCCACGGCCGCGGCCGCGACTTCCCTAGTCTCCGCCTCAGTCTTTTCCGGCTCCTGTGGCGGTGGTCATCCTTCCGGTCCAGCTGGTGGCCATTTGGGTTTCGGAGCAGGCAACCACCCAGATGGCGGCGGTTGCGGCAGCGCAGCGTCGACTCCTGGATGGTCCGCACCCTCACCTACCCCCTATCACCCACACGCTGCAACCCCCCCACCGACCATACACATGCACACGCTAGGAGATGGGTCGCAGGCGTGTGGGAGGACCGCTTACGACGTGCCGGCCCCAGCCGGGTGGCGACGGTCCCCTCCAGCCCCGGTACCCACAGTTGCAGCGGATGCCTGTGGGATGGAGCTGCCCGGCTGCAGTCACGAAGGAGCGGGAGGCGGCTGCGGCAGGGAAGGGGGGGACGGGGAGGAAGCAGCTGAGGCGCGTCAAGCGGGACCCTCCACAGCACCAGCGCCCGCACCAGCGGGGCCAACCACCTCTGGCAGGGGCTTGGCAGCGGCGACGCCACCAATAGCAACAGTGCGGCCGGTGTGTCCGTACATGGAGTACGACCCGTACACAGCTGCTCATGCACCCTTAACGTCGTTCTATTCCTACACGTTGGCAGAAGGTGCGGCCGAGGAGGGCTACGACGAGGACGAGGACGATGAGGGCTTTGCGGGGCGGGGGTATTGGGGGGAGGAAGACGATGGAGGCGTGTGGTCCGAGGATGGGTTGGGGCTACAAGCGGAGGAAGACGCGGGCGCTAGGAAAGGTTGGGAGGTTGCAGCAAGGGATGATGATGATGATGATGATGATGCAGTGATGGCGCATGAGGACGTGTCTGCTGCAGCGGCAGCTGCACCAGCAGCAGCAGCAGCAACAGGGCCTGGCGGGTCCGGTACCGGCTGTAGCTGTCACCCAAGCACCGCAGCGCAGCTACAGCCCGGGCGACAGGGCTTCGCGGACGTCAGCAGAGCTGCACCCCCGATGGCTACTGGAATCGGCGACGCTGCCGACGCCGACGCTGACGCCGCGGCGTACGGAAGTACGGAAACCAGCGGTTCGGAGGACATGAACGATGTTGATTTAGCTTATGACAAGGATGAGGAAGATGACGATGACGAGGACGATGACCGTCTCCTGGACGGTGGCGCCGAAGCCGCCGCAGCGATCATCGAGTCGAACCGCGTTGGCGACATGTTGGCGGCGGCAGCGGCTGCTGCTGCTTCGCCGCCGCCTCATAGGAATCTCTGGGCGCGGCAAGTCAACAGTGCCTGGTACGCACATCGCCTACACAGCCCACCCGCTGGGGGCAGCGGCGGCGGTGGCGGTGGTAGCGGTGCGCCGCGCATGGCAGGCCAGCGCACCCCCCGGGTACTGTTATACCGCCGTGGGCTTGCAGGCAGTAATGTTAGAGCCAAGCCGGCTGCTAACGAACGCAATGCTGGGAGCGGCGGTGCTGGCGTAGGTTTTTCAGGAGCGGCCGCTGGCCCTAGTTCTGCCGGGCCGGGCCCTAGTAGTGCACCCGCCGCCGCCGCCGCCGCCGGGGGGGCGGCCCCCAGCGGCAGCGCCGGGTCGTGTCTGCAGTACCGTCTGGGCCCCGAGTACGTTTCCGTGGATCCTTGGAGTGAGGACGAGGAGGAGGAGAATGACACGACGGCAGAGCAGTACTACGCGGCAGGGCAGCCAAAGGTATGTAGGAAGATGGATCGTCTCAGAGGATTCCTGTAAATTCCCTTCAGGGGCCAAGCACAGAGGGGTACATTTGGAAAGGAAAAAAAGGGGGCACACGCATGAACGAACTGCAGAAAGCAAACACTTGGGGTTTTTGAAGAGAGGAATTAGATGCTGAGAGAGAGCTGAGGGGGTCGGGAAAGGATCAAGGGGAGGGGAACCGCGGCCCAAATTGACCGACACAGGCGGCGGCAGTTGTCTCTGCTTTATTTAAATTTGGTTTTGTCATCCTCATGAGACAAGAGGGTTCTGAGGCAGTTAAAGCTACCGGCGCCTCTGGAGGTTGCCTGGGTGGCAGAGAGCCCCCAGGAGACCTGTATAACTTGCTTACTGAGCTGGCACGCGGATAAGAAATGACGTTGATGTCCAGCGGGGGGATCTGGTTATGTCTCTGCTGCGCTGTGGTCGTGTCTTGTTTTGGTCCGAGAATGCTGCTGCTGCGGCGGCGGCGGCGGCGACGTGATGAATGTGTGCTGTTTTGCGCGGCTAATCGCGAGTTGTGCTAACAGGCAATAGCTGATAGCCCTGATAAATAAATATATGTATATATATACACTATAAATACACTATATATATACACTATAAACACTATACACTATAAATACACTATATATATAAATACACTTCCGTCCTTTCATCACTCCACTCTTATCAGCATCGCGTCCCTCATGTCTCTCCCCTGCTTTACATCGCGGTCCTACCTCACCTTTCCTTTTCATCACGCATGACGTCATGCTGACGTACTGATCACGCTTCTCATGTCACACCATGTCACCTCCCGCGCGCCGTCGCATTCCTTTCCGTGTCCTCTCCGGCACCTCACCTCACCTCACCTCACAACCGCATCAGGACATCCAAGGCATCCCCTGGGAACGGCTCCAGTTCAACCGCTCGACATACAGAGAAACGCGCCTACGCCAGTACCGCAACTATACAAACGTTCTGCCTGACAACAACGGCGGCGCCTACCGAGCCGAGCTCGCGCCTCTCTGCGCCGCGCCGCGGCGCGCCGGAACTGCCGCCACCACCGCGCGTGGACCGCCCTTCTTTACCTTTGTCCGCAACAGTCGTGCCGTACAGTCCAACATCGTACATTTCCAGCTCCGGAACCTAGTCTGGGCCAGCAGCCCGAACGACGTGTTTGTTGTGCACGACAACTGCGTCAAGCATTGGAATCCTGCAGCGCGAACGATAACGGAGGTTTTGAATCTTGGGGGTGGAGGTGGTGGAGATGGTGGAGGCGGAGGCGGTGGCGCCGTCCACCGCGCCGGTGACGACATCAGTCGTATTCGGTCCCTTGGACGAGTGCAAGTAGGTTGGGAACATCTTTATGTAGGTCTGTCCTTCTCAAGGATGTTCTTTGGACCTGGACATCGGCAGCTGATTTGTTTTTGCATCACTACCACCATCATCATCACCATCATCATCACCATCATCATCATCACCATCATCATCACCATCATCATCACCTTCATCATCACCACCATCATCACCATCATCATCACCTTCATCATCACCATCATCACCACCACCACCACCACCATCATCATCACCATCATCATCATCATCATCATCATCATCATCACCTTCATCACCACCATCATCATGCGATTCCCTCCTCTCCCCCTAAGCGTCTTCATTAGTAGTACAGTCTCAGCTACGTTCCGTCCTGTGTTTGTTACCGCTCAACCCAATGCAGTTAGGGTCTGGTTCAATCCTTTGTGGTCCCAAAGTAATTGGGGTTGGGCAAGGGGTGGGGCACTCGCTTTTATATCTGTTTTCGCTCCGAAACTGGAGATGCCTGCATGACTACTCCAATTGCTGTTTGCCGTGCTAACGCGGTGGTGGTGGTGGTGGTGGTCGTTATGCGCAGGTCAGCACGTTGTGTGTTTCTGGCGACCTAGTTGCTGCGGGTGGCTTCACCGGGGAGCTCGTGGTGAAGCGCCTCAGGACCGTCACGGACGCTGCGGACGCCGACGCAGCGGCCGCCGGGACCGCTTTTGCACGTGGCGGCGGCGGCCGCTTCGCGCCCGCCGCGGCACGCACCCACGGCGGTGCTGGTGCTGGAGTAGCGCCGCCATGGCCCATGGCCCCAAACCGCGGTGGCGGCGGTGGCGGCGGCGGCGGCGGCGGGAGGACAGGCAGCGGCTCATTGCTGTACTGCGGCCGAATTACGTCCAGGTGAGAAAGAGCCCTTTGCCGTACACCGAGTCTCATCTTGGTCCTGTCTTTTCCGATCCTTATTACTCGTTCTGTGAACCCCGTCCTGTGCTGTCCCTTCCCGCCCTTCCCGCCCTCAGCGACAACGGTATCACCAACGGTCTGGAGATATTCAACGATCGAGCCCACGGGACCGTTATTATGTCGGCTAATAACGACCAGAAGTTGCGGCTTTTTGCGGCGGCGCATGGGGAGGGCAGTTTGCGGCCGTTGGCTCAGTGGCCGTTTGACTGGGCGGTTAACTACGCGACCATAAGGCCCCATTCCCATTTGGCGGCGGTGGTTGGGGACGATTCGGCCACGTTGCTCAAGGACGTGCACAACGGTGGGTGGGGGTCGATCTGCGTGCCTTGCTTCATGAGTCGATGGCAGTGTGTGTGCATGCATTTGCATGCATGTATGTATGTATGTATGTATGTATGTATGTATGACTTAGATTACACTGCGGGCCGCGAGAGCCGGGGGCCGAAGCCGAAACACAGCGCAAGGGTCGGGAGCACACAGCACAAGTATGTATGTATGTATGTATAATCTTGGCACGCACCGTTAAGAAGGAACCGTCGGCCACGTCAACAACACACGTGGGGATCAGCGAGTTAATGTCCTGTGTGGGAAGATTTGTGTGCGCACGCGCGCGCGCGTGTGCGTGTGCGTGTCACTGTTTAGCATTCATCCGGGCCTGACGCTGGCCAGGGGGTGCACCTAACCGTACCGTACAAACCCCTTAACGGGAATGAGCGACCGCCGAAGCTCTCTCCCCCTAGCGGCGGAAGGGGAGGCGCGGGAGGGGCCGGCCCCACAGTCCCCTAGTACTGCTCGTCCCAGGGCGCGCAACCCACCCGGTGTCCATCTACCTCACTCATATATTCGATGATGAAAGAGCGCACGGTGGCTACGAAGGCCCTCTCACAACACAACCAACCTCAGCACACGCTGTGTGCGTGCGTGTGTTTAGGGGGCGGCGCCCGAGAGGACGAGAAAAGAAAGTATGGCCGCGTGTGGCTAAAACCGTACCTGCGGGTTTGCTAGCTAGGGGGGAAGACCCTAAGTTTTAACTTCCAACTGGAGTGTATGGTAAAAAGGGACACACCGCTGACTGCTCACCCCCAACGCCGCCTCCTTGTTGTCCCGTCTGCTCCTCCTCTACCCTCTCCCTTCCTTCCCAGGCGCCGACGTGGCTCGGCTGGAGGGTCATCAGGACTTCTCCTTCGCCGCCTCCTGGCACCCCGGCGGGGTGCTGCTGGCCACCGGCAACCAGGATACCACCACCTTGGTCTGGGATGTACGACAGACGAGGGAGCCGCTTACGAGGCTGGCGGGAAGGTATGAAGGGATGGGAAGGGACGGGGGGAATGGGGTTGGGATGAGAGGACGTTCGACCCATCGCCGCACGTGGGGAAGGGGAAGGGGAGGTAGGAAGGGGAAAGGGTGGTAGGAAAGGGGAAAGGGTGGTAGGAAAGGGGAAAGGGGAGGTACGTGAGGTGGGTGAAGGAGTTACGATGCCGGATTGGGACATCTGAAGGTTCTAGAGGTACGGCGGGTTGGGGTTGCTCGTGGCAGGCTTCCAGGTTCCCCCCGTCCTTCCTTTCTTCCTTTCTTCCCAGCTGAATGAATTGGTGAATGGTGGAATGATTGGGATCATTGTCAGGATTGATTGGTCCTGGCCCGCCCACATGGGGCTTGGAATGTTTTGACAGTGTACCCTCGGCTTCGTGATTAGGTTCAACCCCCCACTACCCCCCATATGCAAATATCCGCCATATACACGCACGTGACACACCTCAGGATGGGCGCGATTCGGTCTTTGCGCTTCACAGCCGACGGCCGCTTCCTGGCCATGAGTGAACCCGCTGATTTCGTACACGTGTACGACGTGGCGAGCGGCTTCCAGGAATGCCAGGTACGTGAAAGGTTGGCGCTTCTTTGGGGAGGGGGGAAGGGAGAATGGGATCCGGGGGGAAAGGCGAACCACGAAGGAATGAAGGAAAGAGTGGGGGAAGGGATTGGTGATGCCGATGTGATTGACCGTATTTTATATCGCGTGCATTGCACCTCACCCCCTGGTTGGGTCGAATGCCTGATTCGGCGGTTTTATTCTTTTCCTGCTATAACCTTCAAGCGCTCTCTTTTGCAGGAACATGACTTTTTCGGTGAGATTGCGGGCATCGCCTTCACGCCTGACTCTTCCAGCCTGTTTGTGGGCATCTCCGACCTCACGTATGCCTCGCTCATGCAGCTGGAGCGCCAGCGGTGTGAGTGGTGGTAGTAGGGGAGGATGATGTGGTGGAGGAGGAAAAGGAGGAGGTGGAGGAGGCCGTGAGGTACGTGGGGATGAGGTGCTGGAGGAGGTGTGGGGACGACGAATGAGATGTTGGGTGACGGTGAAGAAAAACGTGGAGAAGAGTGGCGGTGTTTAAAGCGAGTGGCGAGATCTGCATACTTGGCTATAGGGGCATGCGTGCGTGCGTGTGTGCGAGTGCGTGTGAAGGGCAGAGGGTGGGACAGGGGTGTCAATCAAGGGGGTCAAGATGTGGGTCGGCATTGGGTCAGTGCGGGCTTTTGCTTGGGGAGAGAAGGAAGCTAGTGACGACTGGCAGTCGTGGCGGCAACGTAAGGGTGAGCATGCTTGGTGGCTGCTGGGAAGACATACACGAGATGAGAATAGTGTTTCGCATGTACGCGCGGGAAGGCTGCAAGGTCCTTCTTCGCGAGCTCCGTTCGGTCCCGAAAATGTAATGTAGTCGACCTGTGCGGTGTGTTTTTGTGCAGTGTGTTTGTAACATATGTAGCTGCGAAGTTGATGCCACGTAGTGTGTGGGTTTGCTGATATTGCCCCACGCATCAGCAAAGAGGCGCGCGCGCGTCAATGCATTTCGTCAAGTTGGAGGATTTTGTTGGGGGCTTTGCATGACCATGGTTTAGATAGCTGCAAGGGTAACAGCTGTTGAGGCTGTTAGTTTGGCGGGTCGTGGTCAGGCTTGCGGGGCATGCAACTGCGGCAGTGGCTTTGGAAGAGGGTGTTTTTTGGTGTGGGGGTTGGATTGGACTCGTCGCATTCAACTGTCCGGGTGTCTTAACACTGACATGTGTGGCTGTGCGGCGCTATTAATATTAAAGACCGCATATACGATAGTCAGGCGTCAAGCAAAGCAAGGGACTCCCAGGCCGCTGATAGGGTGCGGACGCGTTTGTCAATGCATTGTGCCCGGTGGTAAGATACGTGTGCCTGTTATATTGGAAAGAACTGGGCGATATTGGAAGCATTTCCGAATAAGTAGGGGAATGGATCGGTAAAGAAGGCGGTTGTCGTACGGTAAGGGGTAATGGCATGACCATGGCAAGGTATTGCAGCGGAGACGCGTGTTTCTCGCACATGACGCACGCATGCAGGGTCAAAATGTTGCAGAGTGGTGGTAATGGTGCATAGAGAAGCGGTGGGTATGAAATACCTGACTTTGCCGCATGCTGGTCTAGACAGTGACTGGGTCAAATGCGGCCGACTGCGGCTCAACAACTTCACTCAAGAGGCGGCCTTTGCGCACCCAGGGCGCGACCAATGATTTACCATAACGCCAATTGCACATGTATATATACCCAGCGTTCCCTTGGCGTCATGGATATCTATTGCTCAGTCGTTGATACGCAATGATGTAAGCAATGGTTCAACATGCTGGTTTTAGCGTACATAGGCCTCACCGCAAGACCACACAGCCAACACCTGTGGAGTACCTCCTTCCCCAACACTCCCGGAAAGCCCGAGACCGCCGCGATGGAATGCGGAATGCGTTGTCCAACCAACATCCATGCGATAGGGATATATATTCACCCCATCAAATGCAGCCGCCTCTGTCTCTCGCAACCGGTATTTCCCCTTCGACCTGACAGCTCCTCCGCCAGGTTTACAGGAGCTAAGAGTGGCAAGAGAACGAAACGCCACACATGCAGGGTGCAGCAGGAGCATCTAGAACATGACGTCCCGACAACCGGCAACATCCCATCTCCCAGCCACATGCAACCAGAGCTTCCGCTACAAAACGACGACAGGCTACACGGCGCTGATGCAGTTCAGAATCAAACTTTGACCACAAGTCATACACACATGCGTCATTGTAACGGTGGAGTGTACCAATTCTAAATGGCGGTAAGCCAGTATGTAGCTAGTAATCTTCATTTTATGGTCCACCACGGCCCATTTTGCCGCCACCCTTTCGCACCTTAGTCCCAAGCCCACCGGCAAAGAATTCGCCTAGAAAATCCCCCAGCTCAGACTTTGCCCAGGCCTTTTGCCTGTCTCACAACAACCCCCACGCTTTCAGTCGACGCGGTCCCCACCAGAGCCCTCCCTCTCACCAAAGCGCCGCTCTCCCCAACACCCTAATGTTGGCCAGACTCTGGACTGAGTTGCAGCAACTGCGGAACTGCCCAATGACACGAACGGGTCGCCCCTACTCCAAGCTGCAGACCTCCAGGCAACCTGATAGGCGACGGCGTCGCCTAGCTAATCCAAGACAAGGCCGCGCTCAGCCCTGGTCACTGCCGCGGCTTGATACTGCCAGTCCTGCTGCCCACACGTTGCATGCAAGCGCGCTGCACTGCGCCGGGGGCCCCTTTGCGTCTTCACACCGCCGCCTGCTGCCTTCACCGCGGAACCCATGCGACACTCCGACATGCACTCCTTAGCAGCAAGAGCTGGATTTGCGTGCATCACCTTCGCCAGGCTTGGCGGCCTGCGGACCGGCATTACCGGCGCCGTACCCGACCTTGATGCCGTATGACTGCGCGGGATAGCGACCGGGAAGAGGCCATATGCAATGTGGGTTATTTTTCATGTGGGTTCCAAATTTACACACTGGATTTGGTGGGCGGCCGCCGGGCCGGGCAAAACGACTGCAGTGGCAGTGCGGATACAACCAAAGTCTTCTGGCCAAGATTGAAGATCACAATCCCATGGGCGAGGGTCGGAACCAAAACGGTAATTATTTCTCCGGCTACTGATATGGCCCCGGCCGCCAAAATTATTACCTCGTTGGAGACGTCGAAAACACCGTCCTGGATCTTCTTGTAAATCTCCTTTGCGGTGTTAATGAAGGCCTGCAAGTGAAAAGAAGGCCCAAATGGGCAGGATTACAAGCCAGGAGACGCCTTCGAAGCAGCAGCACGAAAACCTCCGGGCTCCCACTACAGCTTAGAGTAGGCTGCCCCAATCCTCTGCGAGGAGTTGAGCTGGATGCCTCCAAGGCACACAGCTGGAACGACCCCCACTACTGCACCGCCCTGACTGCGATGGAGGCTATGCGCAACGCAGCGTATCCACTGCCGCGCCACTTCCCTTGCCCCGCCATGCCGCATTGCTCAATGATCATATCGGCTGAAAGGTCCCACCTCGGAGCTGGGTGTTCAGAGCGGAATGGGCAGAGTCCTCCCAAGCCACCCAGGCAAAGACCAGAAGTCCATTCACTTTCCTTACGTAAGGACTACCCCTGTGACATACAGCTATCACTTCGTAGATTGATGTGCACATGGACCAAATAACCTTCTTCCATAGCCATGCCCCGGTTGACGGATTCGACCTTGCTATTGTTCCTAACCCCCTTCCCTCCGCCGGAGATTCCCGTTTAGAAAATGGTACCATCACACCGTTCCCCCTACCCTACCCTACCTCCTCAACGTTGTGGGCTGTCCGTGCAGAAGTCTCCAGGAAGATTAGCCCATGCTCCTTCGCAAATTGCTCGCCCTCCTCCGTCGTTACAGCTCGACGGTGCTATCACAGGCGCGAGGGTAGCAGGCGTGAGGCCCATGTTCCAAATATGAACATGTCATGACAGGTAAGTCACCCTTACCGTAAGATCACATTTGTTGCCAATAAGCATGATGGTCATGTTTGGGTTGGCGTGCTGCCGCGCATCCTCCAGCCAGCTGGCCAGATGGTTAAAGGTCTCGCGCCTACATGACATTTTGAATAAGTACACGCCTACCATAGACTCACAGCTCGCGCGCTTTCCTACCGTGTAATGTCGTAGACAAGCAGCGCGCCAGCGGCACCGCGGTAGTATGACCGGGTAATAGACCGGAAAGATTCTTGCCCCGCCTGAGAAAGAAGTTGTATGTCAAAAATCACTTACACCCTGCTGTGCCCCCTGGACGCCCGAGCTTACCGTATCCCAAATTTGGAGTTTAATTTGTTTGCCATCAATGTTAATCATCCGAGCGCCGAACTCCACGCCAATGGTAAGGTCGTGCACTGGCTGGAAGCGCTTATCGGTGAACTGAAGTAGCAGGCATGACTTGCCGACGCCTATGACAGCCGAGCTTCAAGGTTCAGCCAATGTACCCTAATCCCTAAGAGACATGACAGCAGCTTACCTGTGTCGCCGATGATGATGTACTTGAAGAGATACCTACGGTAAGCAGGAGAAGTGTCCGTCAGGACCATGAACTATGCCGGGCGCACCAAGAGCTTGAAACTCACGCATAAGACATTCTGGCTCTAGAGCGCCAAGCAAATAAGCTGATGCGCCAAGAGACGGGAGGAAGGCAAAGAACTAGGGTGCAACTGTTGAAAGGATCGAGGGAAACGCTTGTAGGAGTACCGTTTTAGTATTATGCGAATTCTTTCACTAAAAAGTTAAGCAAATAACAGGATGATTGTGACGTCTTGGGGGTATTCAATGCAATGACCAAGGAGAAGGGCCCTTGCCGTAGAATGGAAGCAATGCGAAGTGACATCAACCTCCTCCAGCGCATAAAGACGTCTTCGCCCTGTGTACTTTGCAATTCAGATGGAATGGTGTTACAGAATTCATAACTGACAGGTTTAGCCCTTTTCCTTGGACGTCGAGCTTGAGACCTGGTTTCACTTTTCCTAGAGCCCCACACTACATGTGCGCGTAGATCGCGTATTTTGATGCCCTTAGGTATCAACCTGTGTCCAAACAGATCCACTTCTTGGCTGAGCCCTGGCAAGTGGCGTTTGAAGGCGCCCGAGCAGCCATTGCCCTTGCTACCCCCCACCGCTCCCCTGCCCTGACCGAGCTTTCCAAGGCTTGCACGCCAACCCATGCCTCCATCCTCGTCACCCGGCTATCCTCAATTCCATGGTTTTATGAGCCTGCAAGCACACGCTGGACTAAAAACCATTGGGTTGTTTCGCAGGACGTGTCAGGTTATGCAGGTGTGGTGCAAGGAAGGGGTACGGGTTTGGCATCCCCTTGGTTTCCGCGCAGCTTTCCTTTCGCTACTCTGCAGCGCGCCGCAGCCCGTGAATTGGCGCGACAGGCATCCTAAACGTGCGTCTTCTATAGGATTGTTGAGCGTCAATGGAAAGGTAGGCACTGGCGAAAAGGCCGTTGCCTGACATGTCATTCTCCCCGAAAGTCCGAACGCATGCTTGTACCTGTCTGCGACTGCTAGCTTTGCACACGGAGGCAGGCGGGGTGGCTCTTCTTCACCTAGGCAGCAATACCAGGCTACGGGTTAAAAAAGGTTTCATGGGCATTGACGGTTGCCACTAGTCCCACATGAGCTCTAAAGCACCCTTTCATGAAAGGGCGCCCATCCCCTCCGCCCTTTGCCTACAATAAAAGCACGACGCGCGCCTACCAAATATGGTAGGCGGCTACACATGTTAGTTTGGGGCCCGCGGACGCTGCAGTACGATGCATGTTTGGAGTTTCAGAGGAAAGATGTACACATGTGTCCTTTAGGCAGCGGGCAGCTAGACACCCCTACCCATTCACAGCTCTCAAAAGTACTGTCACAACATTTTAATCTGCCATACGCACGTGTTTTGTCGATGCTACAGTCGTATGATGCGACAGCACGGGAAATCTTTGAGGCACCGCCAATAACGGGTATCCATGGATAACTGGTATTTCAAAAGGACACTTACTATGCTTTTCGCATGAACTGGCTTGAATCTTGGATCAATAGTGAAGGGGGAAACACATGCTTTTACCCACAAAAATCCATAAACCCCTCATGCAAGTTTTAGTTTTTCATCGCAGAACCTCCATCCGTGTTTATTGGTGTAGCAGTCAGACTGTCGGAAGGCCGTCTGGTGGCTGGATTAGCGCTTATTCCAGCCGCATCTTCTGTGCATGCACGCTTTGCACAAGTGACGGCAAGTTGGTGTCCCCCATACGCGTTGACGAGACGAGGCGTCCAAGGTCTATGGGCTAGGTGAGCTGCTGAGCTCTGGGCGTATGTTCCGGGAGTTTGGGACGGACCCAAGACAGAATGCAAAGACCGAGTCCGGCAGCCAGCGGAAGGACATGGAGGAAGAGGTACAGAGGGAGAGGCATCGGTCCCATTAGGTTAGCAAACCAACCTGCGGCACGGCATCCATTACTATATCATTGTGCACTCCTTATTCCCTGGTCACGGGGTTGGGGGTTTGGGAGTTAGCAAATGTGTCAACCATCTGAAGACTGCCAAAGTGTTTCAGGACGCTGGGAGTAACACCATAGGTAATAGTGATTACTTTAGTGATGCTTTAGCGGCGATATCGTGAGTTATGTATCTGGTGCGGAAGCCAGAAAGCAATACCTGCCAACTTATTCATCAATGAAACCGTACGGTACGTCCAGGTACGGTCGCTCCGGAACCTCGCTTCTCCGATTGCCTTAACATCAATAGCTTTGTCTACAGCATACGTGAACAGTGGGAAATAACTGATCGTGTCATAACTTATTTAAAATGTGGTTTTATTTGTTTCTGTGTCTTTTTGTGCCAAGCTTCTTAACATATGTAGTTCAACATCTCATCTGCGCAGTTTTTTATAAAACGCAAAATTTGAAGAAACGATATAATGCTCAGTGGGCCCTTGTAACTGGTGCCAGCTCCGGTGCGACTTGCAGTGGTGTCTTACAGCAGCCGTCTGTTCGCACCGCTATCTTGGATTAGATCCTGCATCGTTTCCTATGGGATCGTATGCTCCGGATTTGAACTTGCAAGGCACACGATCAACCCCTGCGCGCCTTTTTGGGACCGCCACTTGACAATATCAATTCTGTGACAGCAGATGGCCTTGACAAGCTCGTAACGCTTTCACGTTGCTGATCAAAAATGTGTTCCGGGGGCAGGTATTGGCAAGTCCATCGCAACGCGTCTGGCGCGACAGGGGCTCAACGTTGTGCTTGTGGCGCTCGGAGATCAGCTGCTTGACACTACGTTTGAGGAGCTCAAAGCGACATATCCTCAATGTCAATTCCGCAAGGTACGTAGCCGCCGTAAATGCCAGCCCACACTGTACGGCATACTGGTAAACGACTCATCCTTCCGCCTTGGTACCCGCCAAAACGCATGGACTGTCTTCACTAGCTGAGGACCTTGCTTAGACAGATGATCTTAGTACATCTGGCGTCAAGGCCAAAGCCTGTGTTGTCGCTTAGAGCCCTTCATATCCTTTGGTGTCTCGAAGGATATATACCCAAAGGGAAACTTCCTGGCCCAGGTCAACCCAGGCCCAGGCCCACTGGCATTGCTTTCTGGCCCCCACGCTACAACTTATGTGTAAGATCCTTGGTAGTGTCCGAGATATCCATCTGAGACATCTTGCAGTGGGCCCTGTTTTGGAAGGTGGATACAACAACTTTGATAAATTCGCGTTGCATGCGATGCGTGAGGGAGTCAACCTGCTGTCGCACTCGGTTGTTATGTCGGCCCCTAATGACCGTAAACGCAACGCCCTACGCACCAACGTCGCAGGTGCCCGCGGATTTGGGCGGGAATGAGTACTTGGGCCCTATCATCGAGGCGACCAAGGACATCCGGGTGCAAATCATCTTCTGCAATGCGGGCTACCTCCTCACGGGATTCTTCCACACGAGGTAAGCTAGCTAGCTAAGGGACATGGGGCTGGCGTGATGGTGCTGCAGGACAGTTTTTCACACCCGCGCGAGCGACATCCAGAATTTTGCGCGCTATCCTGGATGCCCCGCTCGCGTAAAGGAGGCATCCATTAGGCGTGACGCACCGTACATGACCAAGGTCCAATCGTCCATGTGCCCGTGCCAAGTATCAGCTATGATAAGTTACGGCTGACCACGTGCAGCCTATCCTCGCGGCTGGCTCGGCGTTGGTCGTCGGTTGCACGGTGTGCCCCCAAGTTATCCATAGCCCCCTAAAATCCAGTACGTAAGTCCGGTACGTACGTACGTATGTATGTACGAGGAAGCGCCCAGCATGATGCCTGGTGCACCACAACGGTGTCCAGGGGAGCGTGCTTCGGGCCTCTGCTTTTCAGACAAACGGACAAAGGTCCATATGATATGATCTGTCCACATAATCTGTGGTTCCGTCGGCTGGGAATCAGGATAGGCGGTTACCGTTTGCGGTTACAGCGTGGCTCTTAACTCTGCGGCAGCCCGCGAAGCCAGGAAGCCAGAGGTTAGAACCAGTAGGGCTGTGGCCTGTGGCGTGTCGGTTTCTTATCCTGTGGTGGGTCTGATCGGTCTGGACGGTGCGGTCGGTTTTCTTCCTTGGTGGGTAAGAGGGCTTCCCATGGTGACGTATCATTCCGCCTGGCCAGGAGAGGCGGGTCCTTGGTATTTATTTGGTGTTCATTCCCTGGGTGTATTCGTTAGAGCTTTTGTGTGTGTGCTAGAGCTGAGGTGGCTTCAGGCTCCCTTGCAGCCTCAAGTCAGTTATTGGTTAAGTTGGTGGGGACCCACCGTGGCCGGCCAGGTTAGAACTGCACCACGTGCGCTTAAGGCAGGGCGGCTGAGCGGCAGCGCGGCAGACGTTGCTTGGGTGGAATGATATATCGTTGTGGTAGGCCCTCTTATCCTGCCATGGAGAGCGTTACCTGAGCCTGGACTGTGTGAGGTGCATTATGGGTAGCCTTCCCGCTCCCCTCTAAACCTACATTTGGTATTTTTTACGTCGCAGGCCTCTTGACGCGCTCATGAAGAATCTCAACTGTAATGCGGTTAGTGCCGTACAGATCACCCACCATTTCGTCCAGAGCATGGTAGGTGTTGGTGTGTCGCTCGGGGAAAAATTCACTGCGCACGAGGGCATAATGGCGACGCGATGATGCTTATGAGTTCTGGGTTTGTTTAGGGGGTTTCGGGGGGTAGGACGCACGAGTGCGCGGGTGCACGCAACCCGAGGAGCGCCATATGGCCTTCTCCTACATAGCGTACCAATGTCCTGTCGATTGGCGGCGTCCCCCATCTTTGCAGCTGACCCATAATGCATATTGCCAGTTTGTCACTTTCCTTTCCGCTTCCTCCCTCAGTCAAAAGGTGTGACCCTCAAGTCAGACCCTGGCTCGGTCTAACGCGCGTCCGGTTATTGACCTTAGGAGAGAAGAGGGTAATGGGGCGGTTCTTCTTTCCTTAAGCCTTTCCGTCCCTGCCCTATCCCGTCCCTTTTCGTCCAGATTTCTGCGGGCTTGCGCGGCTGTGTCGTGTTCACCAGTTCGGCGGCCGCGGCTATACCGTCACCCTTCTCCGTACAGTACGCCGCCACCAAGGCCTTCATCTCCGTGTTTGGCGCCTCGCTCGCTCCCGAAGTGCGGCCCCACGGTATCGATGTGTTGGTCTTCCATCCCTCCCCGGTCGCCTCCAGGTGAGTCTGGGGACCGCCTGCAGGAGAGGGAGGCAACGTAATCTGCGCCCAAGCAAAACGTAATCCCCAGGTGGTCAAGCTAACCCTTTGACAAGGAGGAGTGTGTGTAATGGACAGGCCGTGTATACGAGACACGAGAGTCTTTCCATACCATGCTACTCCCCATGGTGGTCAAATTGCATGACGTTCACTGTGTTCTCCTTTCTCGCGCGATGTTCAGGTTCTATGATAAGGCCCACAAGCTCGACGCATTGGACTTTTTCAAGCGCTTTGCCGTACACCCTGACGAGCTGCCGGATACTGTGTTCGCCAGCGTGGGCCGCACCGTGTGGCGGGATGTGGGACCCACCGCCCTGGGCTTCCGGCTTGCGACGAAGGTGCGCTTGGTGCAGTGGGCAGGCGCTTTAATTGGGCGAGTACATGGGTCATCATGGGCAGCGGAGAGAGGGGGTGGGTGGGGATCCTTAGGTGACGCCAGGCTAGCAATCTGGGGTATTCGGGGGTCGTGGACCCATTACAATCTGTCTTTACCTATTCTTTCACCTATGAAATGGCCGACCTACGTCAGTAAATAACCTCCCTGGGTGGAATTCGATTTCCAAATTTCCCGTCCCTAGATCTTGGACTACAACTTCCTTGCTACTATAATTGCAACGTTTGGTCGGTACATGCCGGACTTCAAGCGCGCTTCAGCGGACGCAACACCCACCGGCACCAAGAAGGCACAGTAGATGGATGCTCGGATCTGTTCTCCGGGATTTCATATTTTGGGATTAGCAGCCATTTGTGGTGTTGTATGCGTGGGGTGGGGTTGGCGTGCCCGTCACCGGGCACCCTAAGTATCTTTTTTTTTGGAGTCGTGTACCATGGCTGAAAATGTTGCAGACAGACGCTGCACAGCTCAATGTTACAAATGTCAATTGATGTCACAGCTTGGCGTGGCCGTCAGCGCGCGGACGAGGTATACTCCAAGATCACACTTTTTCGCAAGTTTGGTATCGTCGCGAGAAACGGTCGTGACAATTAAGGGCAATCTCAAGGTCAGAAACGTCGGTGTCATTTCAGTGGTTTGCAGAGGCCAGATGAGTGCATGATACACGCGCCAGCAGTATCTTGAAGGAAAACTGTAACGATACTTATTCCCTATAGGGTACTGCGTCGTACGCTAACTGACTCAAGGAGTTGGAAGTAATGTAACACTTTTCGAATGCTAGGATGAAGACAGTTTACGCGGCCAATGGCAACGTTTGCCGCAGGAGTAGATTCCTTGTCAAGGGGAATGACAGGATTGTAGGCAATTGACGAGAGAAACGTCATGTTCATCGTTGACTAATCCTTATCTTGCACCGCACCTGCGATTCAATGTCCTAAGACAGAATCTGTCTTGCGACTAGAATCGACTCAAATTGACGCTTCAACAACGTCAAGGACACTTAATTTCGACTCAAGCAACTCGACAGCATGATTAACTCATTTCGACTTATTTCGACTCAAGCGACTCAGTTGCCAAGTCTTGGCGAAGCAGAGAATGCGATTGTTACAGTGGACCCCGAACGGGTCGAGTGCAGCGGGTGGGGCAGCCGTTGTCGACGCGGCGTAAAGCAGGCATCTTCGTAGGGTTATGTTCGGAATCGCTTGTCTACTGCAGGATTTCTTCATTTCGTTTCATTTCACGTTTCGTTGGCCCTTCCTTTACTTGTATTGGCCAGCAGCCCTTCCTTGCCAATGTGCATTTCCTGAAAGAGTGAGCCCACATCGAACCTGTCAAGCAACGGGGTTTGGCTGCGGCCTGAGAGGTAGTGCTACGGAGGACATAGCTTACCCCATGGCTTGGCTTTTTCCTATGAGCCAAGAACCTTCATGTATGATGCTCAGGCCTACTTCTGTCAATACCCCCGGGATCACTTATCCCAGAACAGTCAAATCAGCCAACCGTCAGATGCCGTGACACTTCCCTAATACCTTTGTAGCCCTCTCCCATGAATACAAGTCGCAATCCTTGCAAGCAAAAGACATATAGGTCACAAAGGATACAATTCTAGGCCTGTGTGACCTTTGGGTAGGTGACAGTCAGGTGATCACGAGACCTGAGAGCTGTCTGACGGTATCTAAGCATGCGCCTTGGCGGCAAGGCCCATTTACGACGTTTGCCATTCATAGACATCACAAATTGCAGCATTTCGAGGTTTCCGACCGTTCCCAAGTTACGTGTTACAAATTGCGCACGCACGTGCGGGGGTGTCCATAAAAGCCGGGGGGGCCATGGACGTTATAACGGTAATGATGCGGGTATGCGGGAGGCCATCCTCCTCCTCCCTCGTCCGCTTCAGGGTGAAGCGCCTCAGCGCGACGTGCCTGGCCAGATTTCCAGATTACCGGAGCTTTCGCGAGGTTTTGCAGGAAGGCCAAAAATAGGAAACTGTTTCGCAGCCGCAGTACAGGTTTCAGCCCGAGCACTGGGCGTCGTACAGACAACCAAGTATCACGCAAACACTCGTTTCAAGCGAAAACCTGTGTAAACTGCCTCTGTGTACTTTGCTACATTGTCCTGGGTCAAAAATTGGAAACTGTTCTTGAACTGAATTGAAGTCTCGGTCTTGAATAGTGGACTTCTATTCAAGTCCACTGGTCTGGATCTAACCAGGGCACGACGTCCTCATCGACGCGTCGTCGACTTGTTTTTAAAAAGATTGCAGTATATGTTTCGCGCTCCAATTTTATCGGACCCTTATAGGCTGGTCTGGCGTCCCAAACCAGACAACACAGGTTTCCTTGACAGCAGAAAGCAAACCCAAAAGGAAGGCTCAAAATCCCGTAACCACGGGGGAATGTGCGGGTGGGGCAGCCGTTGTCGACGCGGCCTCGAGCCTGCAAGGTGTATCAGACGCGCTTAGGAAGAGCACGTAAGTGAGCCGGGTGTTCAGGTATTGCAAGTTTCTGAGCTTATGCATAAAAGCCTTTAGGAAGATAGCGACAGATGATACCGACTTTTGCGGGTACGTGCTACGTGCAAGTATTAGATATGTAGTGGTAGATATGTAGCGAGTTCTTTTAGAGTACTGTGATTTTTGGTCGTTCCCGCTCGCATGTATATGATACGATGGCTGGTGAAGAGTAGAGAGAATCCTGCGGTTCATTCTTGGCCATGGCTGCGCGAGCTGGGCATGTGAAGTTGTATTGCCCATGTCCGGGACGTGAAAGATGCCACTTGGAAGCTTTTTTAGTATTATGATATGAGGGACGAAACAGATAATCCGAGTGTCTCCAAAACGTTACACAAGGATGGGGTGTGATCTATGTCTAACGGATTAATAGCCATGTCGGCATGTAATACACTTTCTCCCATCACGGCTTCATCAATTCATCGACACCATGCCACACGACGTCGGTCCTTGTCAGCCCAGTACGTTACCCATCGGCACACTCAGGTCATTTGCATGCAAACGAAAGTAAAACTCATATAGGTAGCCAACAGCAAATAGGAATGCTTGAGTGCCGTTGCCGCTCTGCCAGTCGATTGCGGATCGGCAAGGCTTACGACACAAGCTCCGTCTTCTTCCCCGTCTTGGAAATCTTTTCTAATACGTCTTGAGGACTCACGTTGCCCTTCACAACCACCTTCTGCTCCTCCAAGCTCACGTTATAGCTCTCCACTCCTTCCATCTTCCCCAGCACGCGTTGGACAGCTGCAACGCAGCCGTTGCACATCATCTCAACCTTAAGAACAACTTCAGTCATTTTCTAGTGTTCCCGTCCAGCAGTCTCGTATCCTAAATTGTCAAATACTGCCAACAGTATCTGAACGGGATATTACATACAAAACATTAACATTTGCAATATTACAAATTGTTTAGTCCTAAGCAAATATTTTATTGGTGACGCCAGTTTAATACCGTACTGTCCTTGGTTCTCGTTGCATGCGGTACTGCTCAGATGCACATTCACGATTCCACTACCTCGATTTCTTCTGCAATAGATAGGCGAATACCGTAGCGGTAGGAATTGCAGCCACTGTGGAAGAAACCTATCCAGTCCCGCGAACAACGACACTGCGCGTCGGTTTCTTCTTAATGCACTTATCGCGAAATCATGGTGCTGCTCCGGCGCCGGAACTGGACTTCAACCCTTGGGTCAGCCTGCTTAACGCTGCTAGCGTACGCGGTGCTGGTCTATTGGACTCGACCGGGCTTTATGGAGCAACACTACTACTCGAAGCAGCGCTTATGGGCGCAGTTCCTGGCGTCCTGCGACTGTGACGGCGAAACATGTGAGCACCACAGCCCGGACCTCTCTGCCCGGTTTCGTTCGTTTCACGCGCGTAAAAGCCTTAGGCCCCTCCTCGCCCCTCCTCCCCGCGACGACAACACGCTGCGAGAGTCACGCGTCCGGTTGTCCCAGCCGATTTACCTCTCACGCACGTCCTCCTGTCAGCAAGTTCTTGGTGTCGGACGCTTCCCAGCACCCATCTCCTGTCGGACGTTTCCCAGCACCCATCCCTCTCTCTCTGTCTTACTCGCTTTTTTTCCTCTTCGGCACATCCCACACGCGGCCGCACCCTGCCCTAAACCCTAAACCCCCGTCTCCCCGCCCGGCGACACGGGGCGTGTGGTCAGGTGGGCCCGGGGGGAGGTAGGAAAGTACGGGGTGGACTAAGTCCATGTAAAACCCTCGCGTGGGGGCGGCACAGGGCTGGAGGGTCATGTGTGTGCCGGGGGGGGTTGAGGGAGCTGGTGGGCCCCAAGCCACCTTGTGTTTCGACACGGGGATTGCACCACGGAGACCCCCCGGATTCCACCCCCAGCAACACCGCGTGATCGTTTTTCTTTTTTCTTTTATCTTGGTACAGCACTGTACGTCTTGTACGACAATATTCGGTGTGGTTTCTTAAAACCTGATACACCGCAGGCCCCGACACCTTCAATTTAAACATGATGCACGGCAGTCTGTACGACAGGCTGTTGACGGATTCGAGGAACGGCAACCGGTCCGTCGTGAAGTATCTGGTCTGGCAGCCGCACAAGGTAGCGGCAGCGTACCCATGGCGAGTACGGATGTATGCGCACATGGCGCTGGTTCTGCCGCGAAGGTACGACAATATCCGTACGGTACAGCACCAAGCAGTATATAGCTTTGTCTTGCTGGTGACCGGCATGGCTAAGAATGGCCGCCGCATGGGGTTTGCGGGCCAGGGAGGGACGTTTTCAGATACAGGTAAAGGTGAAAAAACTTTTCCAGCGAGATATCAGTTCCACCGTCCTCCTCTCGTCCTCCTCCTATTCAAGTGGTGTCGGCCTCTTAGTTAGCATGTGGAAATGCGAGTTTTCCTTGAAATTTCCTAACCCCCGAATCGTCCCCTAAAATAACCCCTAACCACCCCAACCACCCAGTCTGGCTGTGCTTCACTCTTGGTGGCTGGCGGGAAGTGAGGAACTGGCGCTGGCACTTCAGCACCTGTCACAAGGTTGGTTGACGGTTGGTTGGTGGTCGTTGAAAGTAGTTAGCGGCCATTGGAAGGTTTTTTTCTTCAAAGGTTTCCCGGCTCTTCGGCGCGGGCGATATCGTACACGGGCACACAGGCGGATTAGGAGGCCGAGGGATTGCGAGGGGAGCTGCAACGCGGCGTCAACGTGTTGAGTTTTTTTTTTATGAAAGGAAAGGGTCTGGATCGCGCGGTGCTGTACACCGCACTTGCGCCGCTTATGCCGTACAGGTGTGCCACTGGTTCTGGATCCGGATTCTGCCGCTGGTCAGCGAGTGGAGGTACGAACTGTACGGGACACCATCGAACGCAAATTCGTACACTGAATTAGAAGACGGGTAAAGTGGCGGGGCGAGCAGCTTCTCCTCCTCTCCTCCTCTTTCCTTTCCCCCCTAACCCTCCTCCCCTCCGTGTATGTGTGTGTATGTGTGTGTGTGTATGTGTGTGTGTGTGTGTGTGTGTCTCTACTCGTCTTTAATGTATTGCTCCAGCGGCTGTTTCAATCCAGATTTCGGATACATGTAATTCGTACATGTGCCTTCGGCGCAGGCAAATCTCTGATAGCCGGTAAACATATAGGGCTATATTTTATATATATGTGAACTGGGTTAGTACAGCCATTTAGTTTACTTCAAGCCGTACTTTGTGCCGTACTGCGCGCAGCCGGACGCGTCCATGCTGTGCAAGCTAGACAGCGCCAGGGAGGCGGAGGAGCGGGGCCGGGAGCGGGATATGCCGCAGGCGACACAAGCTGGGAATACGACACAGCAGCAGCAGCAGCAGCAGCGGGAGGCTGGCGGTGATGGCGGTGGTGACGGAGGCAACACCGCGGCCAATAACAGCAAGGCGAGCGGTGGCGGCGGCGGCGACGGCGGCAGCGAACGACGGCGACGTAGAGGTACCGCAGAGGGACCCGAGGGCGAGTCCGCCGTACGGCCGTTTGTGTGTTCGTTGTACGACACGCGGGGTGCGGCGCCGCTGCTGCGACTTTTGCGGCCTGGGAAGCGAAGGACAGGGTCGGCGGCGCCGCAGTCGCCGCCGGTGCCATTGCCGCAGCCGCCGCCAGCACCGCCGCCGCCACAGGGAGGTGGAGGCTCACCGTGGGGTGGTGTACCGGAGGCGCCACCGCCGCCTCCGCCGTCGATCCCGCCGGAGGCGGAGGGGACAGCCTACGGCGATCCCCCCGGCGTTGGCGGCGGCGGGAAAGACGGGGAGTGCGGCCCCGCTGGCGGCGACGGAACGAACGGCGGAAGCTGTCCGGCGCCGCCGGAGTGGGCAGCAGAGCCAGGTACGGAAGCTGCCGTTAAGCCGCCTCCGCCGCCTCCGCCGGCAGCGCCGGCAGATAAGGACGAGGACGGTGGCGGTGGCGGTGGCGGCGGTGGCGGCGGCAGCGCCCATGGAGTCTCTGGCGACGGCGGCTACCCGGGCGGCGGCGGCGGCAGCGGGGGCGGCGGCGGCGGCGGCGGCTTCAAAGGCCGGCGAGGGGCCAACAGCAGCAGCAGTAGTGGCGGCGGTGGTTTCTGTCGTAATTCGATCTACGTACGGCCACCGCGCCAGGCCGAGGTAAGCGCTGGTCCCTAACCGAAGTAAAGATCACCGGAGCCACAGAGATCTCCAACTTGTAGTTGGCCCACTCAGTGTGGCGCGTCATCCCGGCGTTCGAGGACCCCCTGTGCCTGTGTCGATTAGCCACTGCAACGATATGCCACTGAAGGCAAATCCTAGCATTATCTCATGTTGTGGATACGAATAAGAGGAAGCAAGTAAATTCTAAACACTGGTAAATGTCGCCTCAGGAAAGAGGCCTAATGAAAAGGTGATATTTTGCATTTTTATTTTCTGTTTTCTGATCGTATGGATGTAATGATAATGGTTACTGCAGGTTTCGGAGCATGTACGGGAAGTGGAGGCCAGTCCTCTTGGTCTGCCTCCCCTGGAGCTGCTGAGGGTGGCCCTTCCGAAGGCCGCTGAGCTAGCGGGCTGGCTGGTGTTGCCGTACGTGATGATGGGGCGGTACGTCCTGCTGCTGGCGCCGGCGCCGGCGGCGCCTTCCGGGTACGACAACAGCGACGGTGGAGCGTACGACGAACGGCTGCCGGCGCTGAGCGTTGGGCTGCAGCTCATGCTGGTTGCGGGTGCGTCGCGTTTGCATGTGGGGGTGTGTTGTACAGGGTACGACAGTATTGGGGCGTATGTTATACAGGGTACGACAGGGTACAACGCACGTGCGCAAAATCATCGGCTACGAGCCAAGGCTGAAAAAACAATTAATGTCTAAATGTGCGTATTACAGCATATGACTTGACGCAGCAGACAGATCCTGACGCTGGTGAGAATCCATTACCTTGGGCCTCGGCCTGGAGAATGTACGGAGACATGACGTGGCAAACACGTATGCCGTATAGCTACCGCTGCAGGCCGCGTAGCTCTCTCGAATGTTTGATGGTTCTTATAGCAGCAGTTGCTCCGGCAAGGCTTATATGTATCCTGTAAATGGGGACGTCTGCAACCGCCAAAATGTGCCGTACACCTGTTGCCGTACACCGTACACGCTGCCGGTTCAACCCTGTAGGTGCGCTGTTGACCATATTTGAGCTGCAGCTGTGGGTGCGGGTGGTTTCGGAGCTGCTGTCTCTACACCGGCCAGGACGTTCTTGGGGTCGGCGGCGGGAGGCGGCGTGGCGGGTGGTGTACGAAGGCATGTTACAGGTCAGTCCGTACAGAACAGTCTGCCGTACACTGTACGGTGAATCACCCATCTAACCCGACCCTGTCACTAGTAGTGACTCACTATATACCGCCCCCATCACCTTCGGTCTCCTGCGCCCTCTCCTAGGAGCTTTCTGGGATGAACACCGTCTCACGTCTTATCCTCCCCCCCAACCGCTGCTGTGGATGGTTCTCTGCCCCTGTGTTCCCGCCTGCCCACGCCGCCTCTTGCCCCCTGCAGCACTCTTTCCCCCCTTGGCAGCAGCTTAACTTCTTCGTGGTTTTTGTCTTTCCACTCTTGCCCTCCTCTCCCCTCCCCGTCCGTCCCTACGTCTTTGCGGACCCATTGCTCTGCATGTCATCAGGTCGTTTCCTTGACTTGTGGATGTGTTTCACCCCTTCCCGGCCACCCTCCCTTGGCATCACCTTCACTCGTTCGTGGTTCGTCTTCCCCCCTCTCAACTCCCTCTCTCAAACCCCCCTCTCAAATCCCCCTCTCAAACCCCTGTTTCCCCCCCTGTTTTCCCCCCCTCTCAACCCCCCCCTCAAACCCGTGTTTCCCCCCCTGTTTCCCCCTCCGCTCTCAACCCCCCCCCCTCTTCCCCCCTCCCCGGCCCGTCTCTCTCCCCCGCTCTTCCACTCAGCCGCTCCGGGAGGCCCTACTGTCCTGGAACATCACCCATTTCCTGGGGCGACCTGTACTGCAACTGGTGCTGTCCGTACCCTCCCTGGACGTGGCTCTCATGCTGCCCATCCTGTACTGCGTGGTGATGCTGGGGGCAGCCAACTGCGACGTGGCGACCAGGGCCACACCGGCATTGCTGAGGGTGAGGCGAGAGGGAGGGGGCGTGGGGGGAGGGACGCCGCAAAGGGAGGGTGTGGGGTGCGGGAGCTTGCGGTCCGCCCGTCTGTCTGCGTGTGCACTTTGCATCATATAGTGATAACATCCTCTGATCATTTTAAATTAAATTAAATTAAAGTAAAGTAAATAAAATAATGGTATCGACCGTGTGTGTCTGCATGTGTATGTGTGTCTTAGAATGTGCCTCACCCGTCCGGTTGCAACCTCTTCCTCACGCACATATCCCACCGACTCCTGTTGATTAGCCGGAAGTCGGAATAGATCTCTCTCTCTCTCTCTCTCTCTCTCTTACAAGCTTACAAGCTTACAAGCTTACATGTTCTCTTGTACTGGGTACAACTCTAAACTGCCAAACCATCTAGATCATCCGAACCTGGCAAGGCACCTAACTTTATCAATCTGTCTATCACTCTCTTCATCTCTCCTCCATCCCGCACCACACCTAGATATCTAACGCATCATTACCTTGATGTGCCAGGTCGCCCGACGTGTACGACACCACGAGGGCGGATTCCACCTGCTGCTGCTCCATGTCGTCATGGCGGCGGAGCCCAAAGCACTGCCGTACATTGTACGACTGATGCACTGCTTCAGCGTCATGGACACTGTGGGCAACGCCGGGCGCGCCGCCGTGGTGGCGGCGATGTTGGAGGAAGCCCCCGGGCTGGCGGCGGCGCTGGCGGCGGCGTTGCAACAGCAGCAGCAGCAGCAGCAGCAACAGCAACAACATGAGGTTGGCGGCGGCGGGGGAGATGGGGATGGCGGAGACGAGTTGGCGGCGGCGATGCGTGCGCGTGTGGCGGCGGCGGTGGGCGGGGATCGCGGCGCGCATCACCGTCGCGACGGCGCCGGCGGTGGCGGCGTGGATGGGGACCTGTACGACAGCGAGGATGAGGATGAGGACGAGGATGACGAGGCGGAGGGTGTGCGCGGGGAGGGTCGGCCCGTGGTGCTTAGGTGGCCGGCGCCTTTGCAGGTAGACGGCCCGGGTCGGAGGGGGTGGATGGAAAGGGGTCGGAAGGGGGGGCGCTTGTTAGGAGATGCATGACCCTCACCATCCTTCAGCCTTCTGACACTTTGCACCTCCTTTATAAAGCTTTCCTAAGCATCTCTTTTTTGTCCTTTTTTAAGTTCAAGAACCACCTGTCGTCACTAGAATGAATACGACCAACATTTAAAAGAAACATTCGGCCCATTTGTTGCCCTTTAATTTCCGGCCAATTGTTCTCGGCTTTATTCTTTTTTTCCTTCCCTCCTCCGATTCTTTCTTTTCCTCTTTTCGTTCCGCTCATCCTCCCCTCCGGCACCTTACCCCCTTCTGTCCTCTGGGGCCCCCCTTTCTCCCCCCTGCCGTGCAAAACCCGCCGTACAGCTCCCCTCGGAGTCCCACGACTGGGACGACGTGCCCCGGGGTTTCACGTGCGCCATCACGCAGCAGCTCATGACCCAACCCGCCATGTTGGTGTCCCCCGAGCTGCCGTCGGCGCCCACGTACGAACGAGCTGCGATACAGCAGTGGCTGGCGGGGCAGATGTGCGTGCGTGTGGGGATGGAGGGGTGGAGCGGGGTGTTGTGTTTTTCGGTGGGGGGAGGGAAATGGGTTGGGTGTGGGTTTTGGCGGGCGGGAGTGTGTGGACACTTGAGAGCCGTGGAGTGGAGGTGGAGGGGATGTGGTGGAAATGGGGGTTTGGGGGGTTTTAAACCCGCCCACCCCCTATTCCGCGTTGTTGCCCCGCAGGCGCGACCCCAAGTCCAACACCCCACTCCGCTGCTACAGCTTGCTGCCTAATGAGGATCTCCATCGAGCCATAGACGACTGGGTAAGTGAGAGAAGCGGATCGGGGTGGTGCGTGTGTGTGTGTGTGTGTGTATGGGGGGGACGGATGTGAAAGCAGAGGAAGGGGGTAGGAAACAGACCTCCCCCACACACCAGGGTTCAGTAACTTACAAATGTATTCCTACAGTATCTGTCTATATCGCCGATATTGTTTTCATTGTCAGTGGTTCGTCGTACCCCTAGGGCCCCCCTCCGCCCGGGGTTTAGGGAGCCGCTACACGACCTTTCCCCGTGTTGGTGGGGTAACCTCTTCCCTCGCGCTCTAGCTAATGTCGCGTTACAAGAGGTCTCCCGCAACCCGTCGGGCGGTTTTTTCGGTTTGTCGGAAACGGTCTTTGCAGCCTGCTTGAGCCTGCAGCCCCCCCTAGCTGCCCGGTTTTGGCAATGAAGGTCAGGTTGTCGAAAGAGGCCCGTGTGGAATTGCTAGGTACACACACATACGCACATATGCACACGCATACGCGCGTACGGCACTTGGCGCCCCGTCCCGTTCCTTTCTCCGTACGCAGGTGAGTCACCGGCTACGGGCTGCGCAGCGTACGGCAGCTCGAAGGTCCGAAGGACGAGCCAGCAGGCGGCGTCGGCGAGGACCCGCAGGTCTTGCGGATAATGACGGCGGGCTTGGCGGTGATGCTGCCGTGGCGGCGGCGGCGGCAGCCGCTGGCGGCGTCCACGCGGCTGCTGGCGTTGACGTCGGCGACGATTCCGCGTCGCGTTCCGGTGACGATACCGAGTCGTACACTAGGTCTGGCGGCAGCAGCGGCGGCGCGCGATCGACGTCGGTTCTGGCCTCCTTGGCGCAAGGTGCTTCCAGCCTGATGGACACCGGCGTGGAGGTGATGAGCCGGGCGGTGGCGGCGGCGGCGGCGGCGGTTGCCGTCGCTGCTGCAACAACGGCCGGCGGCGGCGGCAGTGGCCATGCACCGCCGCCGGGAAAGTACACCATTGGAGACGAGATTCCTCCTGGCGAGGGGCAGCACGAGGCGCAGGAACAACGTGCCCCTGAAGGGTACGGGGAGCTTCAGGGAGGGCCGGGGGAACAGCGAGGAGGAGGAGGGAGCGGCGGGGGTAGCAGAGGGCCGTGAGCGGAGCACGATGCGGAGGACTAGGCGCCCGTACAGGGCAGGCATCTGCACATCTGTGCACATCTGTGCACGAGAACCGTGGAAAGATAAAGACTGGGGGAACTGGGGGAGGAGTGACGATGCCGGGACGAGCAGCTTGGGGACGGTATGTTCTGAGCAGGATGACGACAATGCCAGACGGTTGCTGGTTGGTTGGTTGGTTGGTTGATGCTGAAAAAGTTCATGAATGGCGGCAAAGTGCTGTGTTGTATGAAGAGGGATGTGTCGTACCTGTATCCGTATTCCAGCTTTTCAACAGTAGCCAACAGCATGAACAGTAGCCAACAGTAGGCCCCGGAGGAGGCTGCTCCTTGTGTGCGACAGCTGTGTGTGCAGGGCAAGTAGTGGCTGAGGGGTGGTGCGGCACAGGGGACATGTAGGACATTACGGTTAGCATGACGGTTGCACGATCTCGTGAGTTCATGATAATCATCAGTAGTCTGCCGCTGGTTACTGCATCGAGGGTCGGTTTTATGGTACTGCACGTGCTTTCTCGTGGCAGCGGCGGCGACTGGCACGGCATGATATTGTGTTCCATAGTTCTCTGTTCGTACAGCAGTGTGTGTGCTAGTTGACTCGTAGCGGCTGTTCCGCGAAAGCTCAGAAGCCCTGTCCGTACTGGACCAGCATATTACAGTTTTACCTGCGTATACGACATACGACATTGGAACGGCTGAGGCAGTGGTTGGGACATATGTCGTTGTAACAGAGCGGATGTGCAACCCGAGACCGGCAGAAAGCGCCTCCGCAAAGCATTTCCCGACGGGGACGCCATGACAGATATCCTACCCAGTAATGGTGCATTAGGAGGTAGTATATACATGTATTTGACATGTCTACAAATTATGCCTGCGCCGTCAAACGCGACGCGTAGTTTGCCCTTCCGCCAGCCTTTTTCAAAGGCTCGTGAGAGCAGATGCAATAGTTCTCCACGCATGGACGATACACAACAACTTCGATGTCGTTTTACATCCTTGGACTGTTGCAACAATTCGTGTGAACTGGGAAGGTTTCAAAAGCAATAAGTACGAAGCCGTACCAGTACTACAGTTACACTTTCATGGTTTCAAACGCAGTGGGCCGGGAGGGTGCACAGCAGCCCTCATACATGACAGCCCCGCCAGCAATGTGCGGCAAACGACGGACGATGGGACACCTGCCGGCCGGTTTTGAGACACATGTACGGCGGGACCGATCTCCAGACGGGCCCCCTCCTATCCATTGCAGCCGTGTTCCCACATGCCATTGCAGCCGTGTTCCCACATGCCATTCAACCCCCTTCTTTCCGCCTCGCTCGCCTTCATGTTCAACCCGTACCGAAGTAAATTAAAGGCACAGCCCCGCCGCTCATAGGCGTTACAAAATAACGCACTTTCTACTCTGGAGAACATGACCATACAGCTCTATCCGGCAAGCCGCCCACCCACCCCGTTTTCGCCCCTCTAACACTACCACCACCAGTACCACCAAACAACACCCCGACGCGGGAAAGGAGAGCTGTTAATGAGCTCCCATGCCCCCTACGCGTTTTAATGTCCTCGGGTCCAAATTGAAGTCCTTGTTAGGCAATGCAACAGGGTTCCGTTTCGCGTCAGTTCCACGCCACTCAGTCTGGGAGTTTCCATGAGCCCCATATCTGTCTTACAAACAATGCGGAATACTATCTGCAACAGCAATCAGACCTGGGAGGGCAAAAAAGAGCAAGCCCTTGTCTGGCCCGTGGTGGGCTCGTGTTACACTCTTTTTGAGAGAAAAGGCAATCAACAAGGTGTAACACACGCACATGCACACACACAAAGCCGCCAGCTACGGGCGTAAATAACCAGCTGTCAAGTCGAAGGGTATAAAAAGGGCACCGAAGCGGACCTCCAGTCGAAACGAAACCAGTGAAGTCATTGTTAGGTGCGCGCGGTACTCCATCGACACACACACGCGCAGTACATAAACACCGCAGCCCGCACACACACGTGCCTACACAAACACATGGATAAACACATGTGGGGGGGGCCATGCAGACCCGGGCAAGCAGACCCGGCCCACAGCCGCACGATTCTTTAAATTTAGACCCGCGTATGAATGCGTATGCAATGTCGGTCTTTGGTTAATGCATTCCCCGAGAGGTGGCGGATAAATCGCATCCACTCGTCCTCAAACGGTCCAGTATGTCGTATGGTTCTTACGCATATGTTTGGCCTCTTCCACCAGCATTGCAACCCCACACGCAATCTTGCTTATCCGCACGCTGCAATATACAAACGACAGTAGCCCATTGTCGGCTACAACAGCTGGACTCTGGACCCGGGCTGGCCGTGCCGGCACGCGGTGACATGCGTCGGTGGGATGACGCAGCCGGGGCAACTCAAGCTCCCGCCGACGACCCCCTGAAACGTGCGCCAACTCCCACCTCCACAGCATGCGACAGCTCATACCGAATGAGGACCCCGACATCATGCTGCTTTGCATCCCAGCACTTTAAGGCATCAGCCCTCCGCTATGCCCCTCCACGCGTGCGTATCGCAAGCAGGTGGCCACCCGCAGCAGGAGCCATATCGCCGCCGCCCCAGGCAGCTGCTGCCAACACGCTCCGGGAGAGTAAAGTAAACCACACAGCACATTGTCAGCCAGACAGCCAGCCCCCGGGTCAAATCCGGTGCAAGATATACAACCAGGTTACGCCCTCACCACCACCAACAGTGTCACATCACGCCACCGTCGCCTCAGTAATGCCAACGTCTGCCGCACCACCGCCGCCGCTTCGATCTTCAGGCCTTTCACAACCGCCACAGTTACTTGGAAGGGCCGAAAGCACCGCCGACCCTGTTATCAAACCGCGGGAAACCTCCTCCTGCGCACCCTCTTCCGTACCCACCGGTTTCTGATCTTCGCCTGCAGACACAGGCTGCGGTCCTGGCACGGACTCTCGTCCTACCCACGCCCCGCCAACGCCGCCTGCTGCAGGCGGTTCCGCCTGTCCCCCCCCGGCTGACCCATTCGGCTCGGGCGGTGGCGACGGCGAATGCCTAGGTACAGTAAAAACTCGTAGCGGCTGCGGTGTCGCGTTGGCGTCCGACCCCGGCGGGGTGCGGGAGCCCGGCGGTGGCGTCTGGCCGTGGACGCTTGGCAGCGTCGGGCGGTGGGGTTGCGGCTGCGGGTGATGACCCGGCTGTTGCTGTTGCTGATGCGGGTGGTGGTGGTGGTGGACCTGGCCGTGAGCGCCGTGACCATGGCCGCGAACGCCACCGCCGCCAGGATGTCCCGACGCAGCGCTGTGAGGCGGCAAATGCACCTGGGGCCCTGCACCAGGTGCGGGTCCGGTGATCCCGCCTGCGACCTTCTCCTTTTCCCGGTCGCGCATGCGCTTAATGGTAGAACGCACAAACTCCTTCAAGTTTGCCTCCAGCTTATGTCGCTCGATGGGCTTGAAGACACCTGCGCTGCGCCGCTCCTCCCAAGCACGTCGCTCCTTGGCCACCACTTCTCGATATACCTGCGGGTGCGGGGTGCAGGATCGAAAGCGTGGAGAAGGACAAAAGGGAAAGACGAAAGCAGTAACACTGTGACGGTGTCACCAGGGTTTACAATGCTATGTTCATACCAGTTCTAGCAAAACCTATATTTGACCCAAGTTGATAAAAAACGTTCATTTGCTCACGGAAACCCGATTACCCGGTAACCGGTCCCCTCACCTTAGCGCGTAGGAAGTGGGCCTCCTGTACGGACACACGGCTGGGGTGCTCAGGCTGCATGTACTTGCCCAGTCGGTGCTGTACCATGTCGGCCACGTATGCCTCAAACGACGCATCCGGCTCCTCCCACACGTCCGCATGGTGGGTGGAGACAGGCCGCAACCACTCTGCGGGTTGCGATATCGGCGCCCACCCAACAGGGAGCCGTCAGCGAGGAGCATCACACGCCATTGAAGTGAGAGAGCATCAACCCCGCAAGGGTACATCTAACCATGCCATGCGAAGTGCAAGCCGTGAGGTTTTTGATGAGAACAGCTTTGTGACGGCAAAAGGGCACAGCAGATGAGGTCCGATGAGGGATGGGACGCGAGTCCCAGGGACAACCCAAGCACCGCAGGTTGAGGCATGCAGCCTGGCCTGGGCCTGGAGAGATATCGATGGCGTCGCCATCTTAGCCCCTCTGCTCTGCCCCGTCTTCTGAAGTGATATATCAAGTGTCTGTATAAGGCGATAAGGACGGACAACGGAGAAAATCTCCCAAGAAGTATGTGCAACAGCGGAGCTCTGCTTCGGCGTACCTTCGATATTTTCCGCCTCTGCGCCGTGGCCTCCGCCTGCAACCCCCTGGGGCATCGTGGTACCTCTTCCAGCTGTGGGCCCCGCGCCGCCCAGGTGCGACGGCTCGGGTGAAGGATGCGGCGAAAACCGCGCCATGCCAGCTGTTGATGTGCTTCCGTCGACGGAAGCTCCGCCGCCGCCGCCACCTGCAATTGCTGGCGCCGCTGACGGCGCTGGCATTCGCCAATCGCTGAGGGAGCTAATAGGAACAACGGACGGCACACCGGCGGAGCCAGCGACCGCCCCGGCGGCCGCGGCGGTGGCGGTAGTTGCACTTCCTGGGGCCGGGGAAGGCGCTTGGAAGCCCGTGCCGATGGCCCCGCCGCCATGCTGTGCGGCGGGGCCGAAACCAGACAAGGTGGGCGTGGAAGTCGTCGAACCCGGGCCCTGACCAGCAGCCGAAGCGCCACGTACAGCATCCCATCCGCCATATGGAGATGATGAGTTGTGTTGGTGATATGGGCTCGGGCCGGTGGCAGTTGCGGCGACGGCTGAGCCGCCCGCGGGGTGCTGAACGCGCAATGGGCGAAGCTGTGTACCTTCCCATGGCGCAGCCGTGACTGCCGTTTGCGATGATGACGGCGGCGGCGGCGGCGGTAGCTCCAGCGTTGATGCAGTTCCGACGGCCGTCAGAGTTGGCGGCGGCGGCGGCTCCAGTATAGGTGACATTGGCGGCCCAGACAGGCTCAAGAGCGGCGACCAACAGCAGTCAGGCTCGCTGTCCTGTGCTGCTGTATTCCCGTCCTCAGCCGTTTTGCTGCCTTCCAGCTCTGGGCGACCATAGCTGCCGTAAAGGCCCAATGCAAATAGCGTGACGACGTCCGTTGGCTCGGGCTTTATCTGGCCCTTGATCAGCGGCAGCTGCGATGGCTTTCGCATAGGTCGCTGCATTGCAAACAGCTGCTCTGCGGTTAGTCGTTCTGGGAGGTCCCCTGCCGGATTATCGCGCTCTTCCGACACCCCTCTTCGAGCCCACCCGCGGGATTGCTGCGTGTGGTGAGAGGCGTGCAAAGACCGGGGCGGTGGCCCTGGCAGATCCGATGACGATTGTAGCAGCGTTGCGGTAGCATGGTCGCGCTCAGGGCCGTCAGCTGCGCCGTTTGCAGCCGGGTAGACGACCGCGCCCCAGCGACTCGAAGGATAAGTGCCGTGGGCGGTGGGGTGGGAATGCTGGTGGTGCGAATGGAGGCCACCACTAACTAGGGAGTACGGCGGCCGTGGCGGCGGACCCGGCAGCGTGGCGCCGGGGGTGTACGGCGGTGCCGTGGCGTCACCAGCAGCCGTACCGTCCTGACCATGTACATGGCTGAACTTGCGTCGTTTGCTGGCATTATAAACCCCGTCATCCGCGGTGCCGGCGCCGCTGTGGGCTGGGTAGGGGTCCACACTGGCAGGTGAGGGCGGCCGCGGCGGCAGGCCTAGCGGGGAGGGCCCCATGCCCATTGCGCCCGCCGTGGTCGCACCGCGTGCCATCGTCGCAGCGGTGCCCCCGGCCCCCGCGCCGTTTACTAGAGGTCCCGTCATGCCGGCACTCCCGGAACGACCCATCATGTGCCGCAAGAGGCCCGGACGGCTTGCAAGGGCGGCCGCTGCAGCTGCAGCCACTGCTAAGGCGCGTTGACGCCCGGGGGCGAGAGGCGGCAGACCCATGGGCCCGTTTTGCCCTGCGAACGCCGCCTGATCCACATCCATGGTGTCATCCTCCAACGAGACCGTGCTACTGGTGCGAGGCAGAGATGACGCTGCAGCAGCTGCTGCTGCGTCGCCAGCAGCCATGGTATCGCCAGACGCCACCGCTGCGCCGGGCATCAGCGGCGGTGGCGGCGGAAGGCCGCTGCCGCCGATCATTCCCGCGTCCTTCAAACGCATCATCTGCTGTTGCTGCTTCAGCAAATGCTGCTGCATCATCTGCTGCTGTTGCTGCATTGCTAGAAGCACCATGCCGCTCCCTGCACTACACCCTACAGTGGAAAAGGGTGCTGACCGCACGCCGCCACCACCGCCACGGGTATTCCCAAAGCGCACCGGCGGTGCGGCCATGAGCTGCAGCAGCCTCTGGTCTGTAACCGCCGACGGCGGAAACTTCTTCAGCAGCGCCGCAGCCTTTGTCCGCACGTCATAGTCGGCGTTGCTTGAGAGTTGGCGCAGCATGTCGGCGAAGTTGCCATGTGCTGTGCGCACTGCATATATGTCATTAGCCTCCAGCGGAAGGCCGTCCACGGCGCGGAGGACCTGGACGCCACCGGGAGCGCAAGCAAAGACGGTAAGGATAATCCAATGAGCCAAGGCCAAGGCTTGCGATATAGGATCCAACGTGCCCCAGGAACGGGATCCAAGTATCAGGTCGGACATCTAGGCCTAGGGAGGGCCCACGGCATGGAGCACAAGCGTGGGAACCGGACAGCAGCGCCCCACTCAACCATGCTTGCATTTACGGCTCTTTGTTCACGGCTTTGCCGCCGTCCCCTAGCGTGCGTCCCGTACCTTTCGCAGGATGACGCAGTACTCCTTGCCCGTGTTGCGAACCATGGCCTGATGCAGCTGCGTGAGCAACCCGCAGGCTACGAGCTCTTTTTTGGCTGCAGAGCTGGTCGTCTTAATAATCACGTCCAGAAGCAGCGACAGGTCTGCCATCCGCGCGCGCTGCCGCGCCGTTAGCCCGCCGGCGGAGCCGGGTCCCGGCCCCGGCAGGCTCAGGTCATCCATGTTGCGCGACATGCCGCTGCCGCTGAGGTAGCGCCCACCGGCTCCTAATCCAAAGCCGTTATTGCCCCGGCCGGCATGACCGCCTCCGATGTCACACAGGTTAAAGAGGCGCAGCACTTTGATTACGTTCTGCCTGCTCGGGTCCTTTAGCCGACCGTTGCTGCCAACCACCTCCTCCAATCGCCGGTCAATCTCGCTGCGCAGCTTGCGGTTGGCCGCGGCAGCGCTGCTGCCGCCACCGCCGCCGCGACCTGTAGTGGACGGTGGCGGTGGCGAATTCGACCGCGGAGGTGAGTACGACAGTCCAGCCGCTGCGCTCGCCGGCGGTGCACCCCCAGAGCCCAGAGAGTTTTTCCGCGCGACGCCGCCCGACGAGGACACCGGCGCTGCTGGCGCTGTGGAGGTGCCTGAGCTACCCGTACCGCTGCCGTCACCACGCTTGCCAGAAACCGCTGCTGTTGCTGCTGCCGCCGTGTGGTTAGGCCCCGCTGACGCGCTCCCATTTTCAGTAGACTCCGGTGCCCCGCCCGCCGCGGGGGCCTTAGGTGGCAAGCGGCGGAGGCGCTTCCGTAGCGGCACGTGCTTCGCCGCCTCTGTCGCCACGTTGCGCACCTCGTCGAGCGCCTCATCGTCATTGCCCAGCGACGGGGACGAGCGCCGTGATGGGGGAGACTGCGGCGACGGCGGGGAGTGCTGCGAGCGAGGTGATGGCGGCGAAGACGGCGTGGCAACGGGCTTCTCCTCCACCGCAGGCGCCGGTGCGGTATCTGTGCGTCAGGGCCGCATCACAACACCTCGGATTTTACGAATACATCCAATCAATTGGAGACCCAATCCGTCCGCTCCTTGAAACCGTCGAAAGAGCACTGTGGCAGGAGCGTGGCAACATCCTAAGCAGGTCCAGCCTCTTGCTTCGTATACACTCGCGACCCCGACGACGACCCCCACTCGCAGCGTTCAATAAGGACGCCACAGTATCTACCCCAAGCTTACCTTGTTGCTGCATGATTTTCCACTGCTTGAAGAGTGCCTTAGGACCCCTAACCTGCGCGACCTGTGGCTTTGATATCCCCGTGCCTGCCTCCGGCTGCTTTGCTGCATTGGTCCCTGAAGCCTTCCCTTTCGTAGCTGCGCTTGTCGCCGCTCCGCCTGCCGCAGCCTTATCTGCTTTGCGTGGCTCCTTCGCCTTTGATGTCGCAACGCCCGTAACATCCCCTGCTGCTTGCTTGTCCCGCTTGTCCGAGGCGGAGCCATGACCGCTGGTGCTCGGTGCAGGCGCCACGCTGTCATGCTGCTGCTGTTGCTGCTGTATCCTCGGAATAGGCTCTTGGCCATAGAAGTGTTTCACGGTCCACATGATAGTCCGTGCCTTGCACAGCCGCTCCAGCCTGAAAGCAGGGAGGAAGCCATCGACGGCCAATACGTCTCAGTACGCACACCAGGGCCACATTTCTTTAGCAACAAACCAGAAACCTTTCCTGTGATTGCTTGTAAATCTTTCGTAATTGGTCCCTTTCCGTCCTTCCCGTCTGTCACCACTACGTTCGCACGAACTCAAAATACCTCCCGGATGGAAGCATATCGCCCTACGTGCCCGAATGCCTACGCTAGATCCATCGTTGCTCAATACCCCTTTCCCCTCAACCCGATCGACCCGGCGGCTGTCCCCACGAGCCCCGCAACGGCCCCTCCCAGCCCGGGTAGAGGCACCGCACCTTGTGACCATGCCCATTTCCTTGGCCTTATCCACTTTTGCTCCAACGCGCCATTCCAGAAGCATCCGCATGTTGGGGTCCATGTCGCTGTCCGTCAGCATAATAGGGGGCAGGTCGTGCAGCGCAGTGTCCGCCTCCACCGCGGGCAACAGCGACACGTCGTAGTTGTCCTGGGAGAACACAAGCGTGAGGAAGGAGCAAGAAGGAATATACTGAGTGATTTGAGTGAAAAAAGGTATGATTAAACATCCATCCCCAGTCAAGAGGC
Source organism: Volvox carteri f. nagariensis (assembly GCF_000143455.1). NCBI lineage: Eukaryota > Viridiplantae > Chlorophyta > Chlorophyceae > Chlamydomonadales > Volvocaceae > Volvox > Volvox carteri. The sequence continues at coordinate 801,339 of NW_003307588.1, read as the reverse complement.
AGGGCCAATACAGCTCCAGCCAAATATCCCGCCAGTGTCCAGCAACACATGACATGGCTACAACAGCAACCGGCGATGGCTGCAGGGTCCTGTGCGCGCTTGGGATGCAGGGCCCCCCGTTTGGGCTGTACTGCATAACCGATATTATGCATTTGGACTCCATGCCGTATGTTAGGCAAGTGCCAAGAACCTTTTGGTGCCAATTAATCCGCTATCCTGGCCTGGGCAGTATGCAAAATTTCTTAAGTCCTGGCGGCAAGTCACAACCCATATAGCCCGCGCCACAACCTGCATGCCGCCGATGAATTTCCGGCAGTTGGTCGATCCGCAGTAGCAGCGCATGGGCTTATCCCCGTAGCGCTCGAAGTTGTAGTCAAAGGTCAGCTCCGTGTCTTTCGGGATGTCGCGCACGGCAAACAGCCCAATGGCGAGCTCACCCCTCACGAGCCACTTCTGTGTCTCGCAATTTGGCTCACAGGAGTGGTTGATGAAGCGTGAGATGTTGCCCTACACGCAGCCAAGATGGACCAGCGCGCAGCGCCACGGCCTCATTAGGTTGCCCCAAACGCCCCACATGTGTATAGGCCCAGGTCTCAACCAACAGGTCGGGTCAGGAAACAGGAGAGTTCCGTGAGCAAACGATCGCACATTTAGATGCCCGCTCCTGTTTTCCAGAAACCGGTCCAGGTCCGTCAGCGCTACACAGCCGCTCCAGCTCAGTAGCAGTCAGCCGAAGGCTGCTGTCTGCTTCGCAATGGCAACCACCTTACTCAGTCCCCAAAACATGCTTAAGTCAAAATGGAACCAAATGTGCTGTACAGCGCCACGGGAAAAAATGGCCCTGAGCACCCAGTGGAACCCGTCACCTCTCCAGACCCTTCCAGAGGCCCTACGCGCATGCACAGCCCGATACCCTCGCACCCACCCCCTGCCTCTTAACCCTTAAGGGACAAGGCGCGGACCTTTCGGCAGGCGTCGATGACCTCCCCGTTCCCAATGTTCATAAAGTAGTAATGCCGCTGGCCCACGGACATGTAGTACTCCTTCCGCCGCTGGTATTCGTCCTCCTCCAGCACTTCACCTGCCACAGAGAAACACGACCCCACCAATTAAACCCCGTGAAATCGCGGAGGCCCTGACCCATTGGATACCAGCAGTTAAGTGCTGCAATCCAAAGCGTCCTACATCACAGGACACTGAGGAGGTTCATAGGATCTCCTGCATGGCAAGCTCGATCCATCCTGTTGATAAGAGAAGTTGCCCCGTCCCCTCCCTCACCGATGTACTCGATGATGAATTGCCCCGCTTTAATGTCCTCCAGCGCAAAAAGCCCAAATCCCTTAGCTCCGGCTCGCCGCTGCAACGGAAATTGCAATGGCACCACCACAGAAGCCAAGACTCATTCAAGCACTGGTGCATTCGCCATCTGGGTTGCGGACACTACGGAGCCGACACTACCATGGGAAACGCCAACCGCCAATACCTCAAGGGGCTACTTCATGAGCTGCTGACGCCGACGCCGCAACTTACAATTTCCAGGTTGGCGTACATCCGCTTTGAGAACATCTGGTTGGTGCACTTCTCCTCCGAGGGGCAGAACCCCTGCACGTAGATACCAGGTCGGAAGCGCACTTATTGTTAGGGCCACCCATGGAACGCCTGTTGTGCCTTCAAGGCTGTGACCCACTCACCTGCCACGAACTGACTTAGAACCCGACACCCCGAACACCTCCGGTATAAACCCGCGGGGCGATCCGCACACTTACCGGCACACACTCGATGCATAGCATCCGGTTAATGCAGTCTGGCCCGCAGCCATCTCCCCCACGCCAGGGGGGCTTACAGTGGCATATCATAATATCATCCTCGTCCTGCACTTTGCGCTTCCTATGCGCCAAGACATTGTCCTTAAGCAGCTGCCACACGGCGGGTATCCGCCGTCGCTTTAAGCTCTCCTCGTCATGGTCGCTCTGGCCAGGCAAGGCGCAATGGTTACATGTCAGGTTAAAACGTCAAACTAGTTGGGACCGCGCCGCAACCCGCGTAAAGCCTGCCTTCGTAAGTCACATAGAAAAGTGGACGAAAACGCTGCTAATATAAAGCCCATAGGCTCAACTGACCTCTCCCGCCCCGTCAGAATCTCCGTCTGCGTCTATTTCCTCGTTTGTAAGCTCCTGCGGCACGCTGCAGCTTGCGAAAGCCTTGTTTGGGTTGTGTTCGCAGTACCTGTGGAGCGAGGGTGGTATCTCAAGCGTCTCCAAGGCCTGGAAGGCGCGCAACGACGCCGGCGCGCCGGCACCCTACCAGGGCGTATCCTCCCTAATTTGGTCAACGAACGCTGCAGGAATGCGCCGCCACTTCGTGCAACGGTCACACAGCACCCAGTTGTCTGCCTCCTGGTCACTGCCAGAGTTGCTCTGCCGGCCCTCCTCATCTCCTTCCGAGCTTGACTCTGAATCTAACTCCAAATCACTGGAATCTGAGAAGGAGCGTCTGCGGCGCCCCTTCCCCATGACACTGATGTGGAACTTAGTTGCTCTGGTCCATCGTTGTCACAAACCAAACGCGCATGGGCCTATGGCATCCAATAATCACGTCAGCAATGGGTTATTTATACGCATAAGTATTTTGCGTAACCTTTGTGAATATGGCATGTTCTACGCGATGAAGTTTGATGAAGGGGTTGACGAAATGGGGTCTGTGTTGACCCCATGTGTCTCAATGAGATATACATACTTGCAACTAGGCATGTTTAGATAACCCATTAAGATGGACAACATGTATACCTCTTAGTGAGAGCCGCCAACCATCAGTACTCGATCGGGTTGTGCGACGCTCAACTCTGTCCGTTGCTTGGAATTTAATCACCCCGGATGATGGCCCTTACGTTTTTGGGACGACGCCAGGGTAGGATGCCTACGCTGTGCTAGCGGCATAGTTAACATCAAAGCTAAAGTGTCTGCGCATCTTTAACTTTGGCAGGTCGCTTGCTTCTGCGTTCGTTAGGTATAGTCGAGAGTTGCCTCCCGCGAGGAGATACCAGCAGGTACTTGTACTAATGGGGTCGCGATGCAACTACAACCGGTGCACTTTAAGAGACGCATAACTCCAAGAGACGCGTAGGGTGCAAGGGCGAGGCATACCAGGAGACACATATGGTGGTGCGCTTGCAGGCCGACCACTGGAGGCTTGGAACCGGAAGTGGAGATTTGCTCCACCTCGCAGCAGGTGGGTAGGGTTAACCAACCTGCCTTGCCTTGCCGCCTTGGTGTGCTGCCAACCCCGGCACCCTTTCCGGCGCAGTACCCTCCGCTCTCCACGGGCTGGCCACGTGTAGTGCGCTCCTATGCGATTAACAACCAGCCTACGCTTAAGTACGTCCCAGTCCCGGAGCCGGAGCACGACGACTTTAGTGGGGAGCCGACTACATACCCTCAGCTGCTGAAGGCAATTAAATCGGCAAGGGGTCTTAGACGCTTGCAGCACTTGCTCTCAGCGCACAGTGAGCGCTTTGACGCCGTGCATGTTGCGGCTGCGGTTGCCTGCCTCCCAAAGCTTATCAGTTATCGCACTGCGGACCTCGTGGACCGCAGCAACACCGTAGTTGTGCCCACGCCAGGCCTGCCGCGCATGCGCCGTAAGCACGGTGCGCAGCCCAAGCAGACCCACCTGCAGGAAGGTGGTCGATTGGCAGCGCGGCTAGATTACATGTTGCCCTCGCACGTGCACAAGTTCTTTCCACGCCAGGTGGCCTGCACGATTTGGGCGTTCGGTGAGCTTCGGCGCATGGGTGTCGTGGACGGCATGTCGTCACTGCCGGATGTGCTGTTGGCCGTAACAAAGGGCGATTTCGAGCCCCTGCGTGTGCATGGCCACGGCGTGGACCTCGCGCAGATCCTACAGGGCCTGGCCAAGCTCGGGTATGGCGACCTTCAGCTTGTGGGGAAGCTGGTGTCGCTGCTAGAACAGCGAGTAGAATCCATGCAGCAGCGCGAACTCCAAATGTCCGTGTGGTCGCTTGCGAACTTGGGGTACCATAGCCCCGGCGTATATAACCAAGTTGCCGACCAGCTGCTCCGTACGGGCACAGCCTTCCTGTTGCCCAGCGGGTGCTCATCCGCTTTCTGGGCTTATGCCAAGGCCGGCGTTACCAACCGGATCGACTTGTTCAATGTTTTGGCTGGGAGCATGCTGGGTCAGGCGACGCTGTTGGCGCCACAGGATGCGGCGACGACGCTGTGGGCCTGCAGCAGGCTGGGCTACCATAACACGCATCTGATTACGACGCTTTGTGATGCTGTGGTGCGCAACCTGGCAACGTGTAGTGACTTAGAGGTGTCGTCTGTCGCGGAGTCGTTGGCCAGACTGGGTCACCGGCACCAGGGACTGATGGACACTCTGGCGACGGCAATTCTGGCGGAGCCGGTTATTGGTGCGCACCCCACGTGCATAGCGCGGGTGCTGTTCGCGTATGGGAAGCTGGGTTGCCGCTCCCCGCGGGACGTAGAGCTTGCGTCGGTTCTGGCAGCCGCGCTGGTGCCACAATTGCCGGTCGTGCGGGAGGACACGTTGGCAATGGCTTGCAAAGGTCTGGCCATGTTCGGGTACAAGGACCAGGTAAGCTCGATGGAGGCGGTTTTCGTACTATCTATGGATGTGGAAATGGCCATATAGAATGCGTGAAGCTCCTTATAGGGCATGCTTGCTACCTCACCGTCAGCGTTCATAGGTATATCGGGGGCACGTATCTGTGTTTGTTGTCTTCTGAGAGATTATAAATGGATTTGACATATGTTCATGCCACGGATTCCCCCTCCATGCAGAGAGTGCTCGCTGCGTTTGGGTCACGGGCGGAACGGCTCCTTCCGGATTGCAGCGAGGCGCACCTGCTGCCCGTCCTCCGGCTATTGGGCAGCGCTGGCTGCCAGCATTACCAGCTAGCCGTCGCGTCAGCACGGCATTTACAGGCAGTTATCCTTCCCAGCAGCAAGCGTTGTAGTGCATCCGCTGCTGTGGAGGTCCTGTATCTTTGTGCCCGTCAGGGCGTCGAAGACCCCTCGGCAGCGGCAGAGCTGATGGCGTTTGCAGCCGCCCGTGAGCAAGAACTGACCCCTGTCGACGCTGCACGGCTGTTTGTTATAGGGCAGGTAAGGGTGGATGCAAAAGAGTGCACCTAAGTTGCTTCGGTTTTCTGCTCTAATTAGCGCTGGGTTTGCTTTTGGTTCCCCGTAATACACAGGTCATGAACAGGAAGGAAGAGCTTCTGAGCCGCATGGCGGATGTCGTCGTACGGCATGCGGTTGAGCTGGACATGGAAACGGCGACAGTAACTCTCCAGAGCGCCCAGGCGGTTGGGCGGCAACACGTGGCTGCCGCCCTGTCCTCAAAATTAAAGCAGTTGGAAGCAGCCAGCCAGCCAGTCAGCCAGGTTGCAATTGCTGGCATGTAGTCGGTTGTTTTTCTGATTGCAATTGGTCCTTAACTCAATGGACGTTGCTGTTACATTTTACATATGACCCGACCAAATGTACAATGCACCCTCACCAAGACAGATGATGAGCAAAATTGCTATTGGCGACGTATCAACATTATTGTTGTGGAGCTGCATCTTTGTTAGGCGCTTCAAACCGCGTTGGTGTGTCCAGTACGTACAGGCAAACAAGACCTGCGTTGTGACACGGCAGGGCGTATCCTTCCCTTACGGAGTAGACTTAGGGTTAGAGACCTAGGGTTAGAACTACAAGCCACAGATACTGCTTTCTCCCAAACAAAAACTCTCACGGGAGAGTCTAACGAGGCTATTTTGATTATGACAGCAACAGTGGTGGTGTCCAAAGATGTCAACCTGAAGAAGTATACCCGCGCATTCCCAAATGGCCGTTAGATCGCCAAACAGACATCGACGCCCACGACGTACCCGCGCAAGAGGCAAGCGCCAAGAAGAGGACGGCCAGCATACCCTCCAGCCAGCGGACCTGGGTCTGTGGATAACAATGAAATGTCGAACGGGGCAATAAACGGGTGACGACGATGTCGTAATAATTCGTTAACATAGCGTGTGCAGTGCGTAAGTGCAACGACAGCATTAAGAGGTACCTGGCAGAGTGGGCCGCACGTGGTGTAGGGGCCGAAACCTGTGAGCGGCGCCAGAAGGGAGCGGCGCTTGCTTCCGTTAGCCAGCAGGTCGGTCGTCGGCATGGTTTCGGTGGCATAGACAAGCACGTGATTAACATTCGCCTCCTTGACAGCAGCCTGCACAGCCATAAGCTGCTCCACCTCTGACGACAAGCCGGCATTCGTGCCTTTCTGAGCATCCTCAATTTGGGAGCACACAAGGACAACATGCAGCTTTGCGTTGCTGCCCTTCGCAAGTGCAGCAGCGACATCCAGCTTAATGTCTGTAGATGGTCCCGAGCATCCCACGACCTGCAAAAACGCGAACGGGACGCGGGCCTCACCACCCTGACATATCCGCGTTGGAAGTACTTGTGCGGTTTCCAGGTCAGGTTCAGTGTTCCGCACTGCACTAGATAACCGTATGGGGTATTTATATTGCACATGTAACAACCTCGGCCGTCCCTTACCTCATGCTGGATGCCCGCGCTGTCAAGCTTCGTGCATAAAGTCTCATGGATGGAATCACCCTGCAAAAATCATACGTGGCATCGGCCGACATGCAGGCACATCGGACCAAGGAAGGTATAGGAGCTGGGGTGGCTTGCGCAGCGACCTAGGATCAATGATGACTTGTGCCTTGCGCACAAACCCCATAACACCTCGCCTCTCTCCAATTCACTTCTCACCTTGCTGATACTGTACGGCAGAGCCAGCGATGACACAGCCCCGCTCAGCACATCATCCAGACTGCGCACGGCATCGCTCCGGCTGCGCATGTCTGCAGCATCCAACTGCAGATGCCCGAGGGAAGGGAGTTCGGGGACAGGGGTCAAGACAGCCACGAGCGTGTGGCTTATCGCAGCCTTTCCTATCCTCCGAAACCTGGTATACCTGACTCCCAATGAAAGCAACCACTGTGCGAGGTTCCTCTGAGCTCAAAGCCTCCCCAGAAAGCCCATGCACGCCGAAATCGCTGGCCTCAGCCTTCCCGAGCACGCCTAGGACCAGGTCTGTCGCGACCTGTTCCACATCTGGGAAGACCTAAACAGAAACAACATTATCCACATAAAGGTTGAGAGTTAATGTTGGGATGTCTCTGAGCACGGGGTCCGCAGTCGCCGCATCTCGTGCAATACCTCGTAGGAGACGTGCTTTCCCTTGGCGAATACGGCGCGATTGCTCCATGCCATTACTGGCGCAGATATTCCAAGATTTTCAGCATTGACGACCGCAGCGAGTAAAAGTAGGAATAGCGCCAACGATGCAGCGCACATCTTCATCTTTCAAGAATCAGCTGCCAACTAAGCAGGACAAACGCCTGCAAATCCACCGAAATGTTATAGCGGTCTGTAGTGCAAACAAACATGTTACCATGCCCGATCATTTTCGGGCAGCTTTGGTCGTTGCACGGCACAGGCAAAAGGAGAACTTCACTTGCAGCATGTCAGCCAAATAACTGAATCATCAGTATAGAAGAGCGATTCCCTTATTAAGATGAATTGATTATGCATGCTGGCGGTAGATTTCTTCCTGGTCAATTTCGTCCTAACCTTCCAGAGTGACGGTCTTAAGTGTGTTCGCGGAATACACTCTTCGACAACGAACTGGGTTTTGCCTAGTAAACTAGCCCTCGCTTCTTTGCTGACATTCGCTCTGTGCAGTCTGAGAATTCCGGCCAAGTAATTGCGCCGAGGGGACCCCCGAGCGGGTCCCTATTTGTTAGTAGCTCGACGCCATGTTTGGTAAAATATTACGAGCTGGAAAGGGTGGCCATGGACTTAAGTATAAAATTGACGTGCAAGTTATCCAGCTGGAGAACTTGCCTACAACCATCAAGAAATGCCGTGTGGTGTGGTCGAGGAGCGCCAAGCTTCAAATGACGGACATCAAAGACGTCAGAGGAAGTGGGTTATAGTGTCAATTTCATCCGCGATGTGCCAGCGAAGCAGTAACTTCGTCATCTGATCCCTGCGGCCTCCGTATATCCTTGGCACCACCTCTATCCAGGCGTGGCGTCCTTCAAACAAACCCTGACACAAGTGACCACAATTTATCGCGATAAGGCGGGGAAACTTGAACAGAAGGTAAGTTAGGTAGGTGACGGAAAGCTGTGTGTTTGGATTGCCTGCCTACAACACGATGCATGTTATGAACTCGCAGGAGTACGAATTCAAGGTCCAAGTGCCGGGGAAAAGCAGCTCAGATAGCCCGATTACAGTTGGGAAGAGTGTCCTGGACATGGCGAAGTACTGTAAGGACGAGACTACGACGCAGCCAGCAATGGTCCCGATCACCTTTAAGATAGGGACCAGCACTACGGGGTACCTAAAGCTGTCCATTACGACAATATTCTTGGGGGACTCTAACGATGATGGGAACACTGAGGTTTCCGGACTAACGGGGCTGACGTCGGACCACGGCTCGGTGCGGGAACAGGATTTGGAAGGTACGGCGTGTGCTGTGGGATGATTACTGCGTCGTACTGTACTGACCGTACAAGCCTCAACGAGATAAACAGACATGGCTCTTAGCATACGGATATGTCGACATTAGCTGCAGTCGATGCGCGGTGATGTGCGGTTTTCAAGTGCTGACCTAGATTGTGGCACGCGTGCGGGACTTGCCTTAGGGTTTGTCGACGAGGAGCATTCTAAGTTCAGCAAGAAGGCTAGGAGCAGCAAACGCGAGGAACCGCCTTCAGCAGCGGGAAGTTCGGGACGCAGCAGCAGTAAGGCAGAACCCCCGCGGCGCCATAAGCCCTTGCCGCCAACTGCGGAGGAGGAGGACTCGGATCTCGAGGACAAGCTGGAGCCCGCATTGAACACTTCAAAATCCGGAAGGAGGAAGTCCTTAGCGGCTCGGGCTTCAGAGATTGAGGAGGCCGAGGAGGATGCAAACCCATTTGCAAAAAAAGTCTCAAAATCAACACCAAGGAAGGTGGCACCCAAAGTTTGGGAGGATGACGAGGACGTGTCGCCCCTGAACTCGGACATTTCGGTAAGGAATTGTTTGCTATGGTTGAAAATCGTGCATTTCATGTCCTTGCACGTGCGACACAGCACCGACGGTGGATTGTGCGTTTGCGCGTTTGGATAAAGCATTTGGCAGCTCCCAAAATGCGGGTGGTTATACAGGAAGCTTAGAGTATGCTACGGTCCGCCTCTGCAGGATTCGGAGCCGCCGCCTAAGCCGAAATCCAAGGCCAAAAAGGCGCAAGAGCCGGAGGAACCACTGGACGACATGAAAGCCTCGCTATTTGCAACCAAGAAGCCAGCCAGTGCAGCTGGACGCGGGACGACGGGGGTTGCAGGTTCGGCTGCTGAGCCGTCCAACAAGGCCAGCAGCAGCAAAACCAGCAAAGCTCCACCACCCCCGCTACCACCCGCCGAGGACGAGGATGACGATTCGTTGCGGAACGACCTCTTTACTGCTAAGCCTAAGAGCAGCGCAGCGGCAGCAAACAGCAAATCGAAAGCTGCGGCCGCCGCTGCGACGGCTGGTGCTGTCGCAGCTGCAAGTTCGGTTGCCACGCTGAAGTCGAAGGCACGGCCCCCGCCGACGGAGGATGAGGAGGATGAAGACTATGGGCCATCAACGAGTGCGGCGCAGCCAGCAGCGAAATCCCGGACTAAGACGGCTGAGGTGTCAGAGGCTCCCATGACCAAGGGTTCATCGGCATTGGGGCGTGTAGGATCGTCAAAGCCTGACATAAGCAAGGTAAGAAGCACCTGTGTCCAACTCTTACCCGGCGCCCCAGTGCTCAGAGCTTCTAAGCTCGTCCTCTCTTTGCCTTGGCAAGTATGATTTTGGTTTGCCCCTGCACTACTGCTGGGGCAAGGGAAGGTTACATGCTGTTTTTTAGGAAGACAGTTTGGGGCAGCGGCACCGATCATCAGATTTGGTTAACTTCTGGAGGACGTCCTGGATCGAATGTGACAGTGGGGATGAGAGTGTATTTGGGCGTAGATCGCCGCGGCCTCTTTTCCAAGGATTAATGCCACGCATATGCTATGTGTTTTCCAGGGCGGCACGCCTGCAGAACTGGATCAGCTGCGGCAGCGGGTCGCGCAGCTGGAAAAGCAGCTAGCGGACGAGCAGGCGGCAAAGGAGGACTTGGGCAAAAAGGTCCAGAAATATGCGGATAAGGTTGCGGACCTTGAAGACCAGCTCGCAGAGGTAAAGATCCATTCCTATGGCCCATGGGTCGTCTGGGACGTGGTGCTGGGCGGGGATGGGTGGGTCCCCCAAGCTCTTGTACCAAAGCATGTATGCGGCACGCGCACTGCACCACGCACATGCATACATAAATTAAAATTCTTGCAAGGGCATGAGCGGGATGACGGTGCCTGAGAGGCAAAGCATGTAACGCACATTCCTGAGGCGCCACGGGAGTCCTTCAGGCCGCTTGGTTATAAAGGCGGCTCTGGTACAGGCCGACGCGACGGAGCTGTACGCCGAGATGAAGGAGATGGAGACGAGGTATCAGGCAGAAATCAAGGAGATGGAGACGAGGTACCAGGTAGAAATCAAGGAACTCATGGAGCGTCACCTGGCGGAGGTGGCAGAGCTGGAAGAGAGTCACAATGAGGAAATTAAGGAGCTTAAGGAGGCGGCGAGCGCGAGTGGGGTTGGGCGAGGGCGCAGTGTGGCCAGGTGGGGACCATTGCAAGAGCTTCTTCAGGGGGTTGTCAGATGATGGTTTAGCGTTATCGTCCCACTGACTGATATATTTAAGCAGGGATATGCTATAAATGCTTGCAGTGCGGAGGAACTCGAGCGGTTACGAAATGAGCTGGCCGCACAGGACTCCCTGCTGCAGGCGCAAACTGCAAAACTGGAGGCTGAACAGGCCGCTGCAATTGCAGCCCGCGAGGTGCGTATCCCGGCAGGCGGGGATTGATCTAATTCGTCCAGTGGCGCGCTGACCTTGACCTGCGGTCGACTGTGCTTCCTGTGCTCCAGGCAGCTGAATCCAAGCTGTCCGAGGCAAATAAGATGATTGACGATAGTCTTCTGGTGGCGACAAAGCACCGGCAGGAGAACAAGGCTCTGCAAGAGGAGGTGCGCGTGTGTCGCCCCTCGTAACATATGTTCAGTATTGGTATGCCTGACGCAAAAGGATATTGCATAGCCGACATGTTTGGATCCATGGCCATCATGTGGCAGGTTGCGCGGTTAAAGCGACAGCTGGAAGATGCCTCAGCGTGGGACACCAGCGCTGCTGTAGCAGCAGCCACGGCTGCCTCCAACAACGGCCGGCGCAATTCTCAGACCGAGGCGGAACTGGAGGAGCTGCGCGAGAGGATCGAAGAGCTCGAGGTTGGTAATGTGTCGCGCCTCCATGTGTCGCTTCCTCCTTCCCTTCTTCTCGTTACATCCTCACACATGGCGTTAATTCGGTGTGCAGGAGGAAAACGCCCGGCTGCAGAAGCTGGTAAGTCTGTCCGAAAGCTGGTCATCCCACGTGGTCACGGTGTTTGTGATTGTGTGTTCTTGTGCCGTGCCTTTCCCATATCCTATTGGCAAACGCTAACCTTAAGCAGCATCCAATAAAAGCCTGTAGAACCACAGCTGTCAAGCGCCTGTACTAGGAAGCTCAGCAGCGCAGGATTAGCTTAAGCGCAAACTCAGCCAGGGCCATTTGTATAGCCGGACTAGGGCCGGAAGGCAGTCGTTAAGGATGGGCTCCACACGTCGCGATGGCAGCCTTAAAAGTACAGCCATCCTTCATGGCGCGGCAGAACGTGGTCGCCCAAGGAGCGGCTGCGAGCATGCTGAACGACATCCGCGCGGTCCTCCATGATGCACAAGGCGGAGGCGACTATTGGCTTACCACTGTGAGTAGAGTGGGTTACCTCTTGAAGGTAACAGGGTTTAAATATACCGGAGGGGAACACCTGCGGGCTTAGTTGGGTAAGCTCACCGAGAACAGTGTCAGGCAACTATGGAGTAGTCGCGGTGCAGCGTGTCAATCCCTTCCCATCGTGCGTGGCTGTGCAGGGATCATCGGCGCTGGATGAGTTAGCTGTTGAGGTCGGCCGCCTCTGCAACGCGTACTCGCGCCAGTCGTCTGAATTGCGTCAGTGCCACGACAGGTAAGTCTGTTTGGATCATGGCCATGGCTCACATTTGTTCAAATTTTCAGCTGGCCTAAGGATCTTTGGGGATGTCCTGCGGCCATAAGTGTGCCTGGAGGGACACGCTGTTGCGCGCGTGGAACTGTCGTCCAGAATACCTTTCGCTCAGCTTCATGCGCAAGACGTTTCATGCCCCAGTTGTTTTGCCATTCCGACATTGTGCCATCGTCCTTGCCCCGTTCCGCATCCCATTCCTTCTTCGCAGGTTGACCGAGCTACCGCAGAAGTCAGCGGCCGCTTCTGCACGTACGAGCGCATCAGGGGAACCTGGAAATTTTGATGGCGCCTTGGGGTCGTCCGGCCACTCCGCAACTACGGCGAAAGTGAAACCCCACGAGCTGCTGTCGCGTGTGCAGCAGCTCACTGCTGAACGTGACAGCCTGCAGGATAAGCTGGCAAGCCAGCGTCAAGCGCATGCTGATCTTGCGGCAGCACAAGCCAGCCTCGCCACAGCAAACGCAGACCTTGCTGCGGTACAAGCGGATCTTGCCGCGACGCAAGCGGATCTTGCTGCTGCGCAACTTGACCTCGGCGCAACACAAGCCGACCTCGTGACGGCACGATCCGAACATGCTGCTGCGCAACGTGGTCTTGCGGCGGCGCAGAAATTGGTTGAAGACCTCCGTCAGGAGGTTGACAGGCTCACGTTTGAGAAGGAAGCTGTGGAGCGGTTCAAGGTTGCGACGATTGCGGATCTGCGCAAGCAAAATGACGAGCTGCGCAGCAGCCTCAGGTCTCTGTCATCGGTGGCTGCATCGCCGCGCATAAGCGTTGAAGATGACGTTTTGCCTGCAGCTACACCACAGACACCAGGCGAGTCGCGCTCAGCCTTCGCTGCTGCAATTGCAGTCCATGCCGTTAGCGCCTCTGCCGATGGCGCGGTCGAAGGCAACTGGCATGAGTTCGAGTATCTGGTTATGCAGCTCAAGGCTGATCGAGCCAACCTACGGCGTCAAGTGGAGCAGCTCACAGCGGATAAGGCCGCGTTAAGCAAGCAGGTGGAGGAGCTGCGCTCGAGCGGAGTTGCAGCACCGGTACCCATGGCCGCAGTCTCTGCACTTGGAGAGTCTGGCCAGCTGTTAGGCAGCAGGCAGCCGAGCAGGGACCGTGTTGCCGAGCTGGAGCTCCAGTGCACTGAATTGAAGGCACAGATCACGCGCTTGCAGGCGCAGCTGGCGGAACTATCGGAGGCGGACAGCATTATCAAGGAGTGGTCGGATTACGCAGATGGCCTGGTGGCGGACAAGGCGCGCCTTGAGCAGCAGGTCCAGGAACTGACGGAGCGCCTGGCCAATGGTGCATCTGCCAACGATGTCCGCGTTGCAGATGCTGAGCGCCGCATGGCAGAGTGGCAGCGTAGGGCTGGTGATGCAGAGCGCAAAATGTACGAGCTAGAACGCCAGGTGGGGGCGTTGCAGCAGCGGACCATGGATACTGCATCCAGGGCGTCGGGGCTGGAGCGGGAGTTGCAAGAGGCTGTCTCCAGGGCGCAAGAAGCGGAGCGACGGGCTTCTGCGACTGAATTGGCATCAGTCGCCTCGTCGTCGGCGGTAGTTCCAGTTCCTGCGGCACAGCTCGCCGACACAGCGGAGGTGCTGGAGCTGAGACAGCAGATTGCACGGCTTGAATCTTCACTGTCGGCACTTCGCATGCAGCTCATGGAGACACAGTCGCAGCACGTCAGAACTCGGGAGGACTTCGCGTTGACCGATCACCCTCGGAATGACCCGTGGGACTGTAACAATGGCAAAGAGCCTACGTCCGGTGTCGCTGGGACCTGCAACGGCAAAAATGAGGAGGAGCCGGAGGCGGGCAGCGAAGCTGCATCACACGGAACTCGTACGGGGTCAGGCCACGTGGACAGGGGCTGGCATGTGGAGCTTGAGCAGTTGCGTGCTCGCAACGCTTCCTTGGAAGCGGCCGTCGCAGGGCTGCAGGCTAGCCTGGAAGTCGTCACGCAACAGGCAGGCCAGGGCGGTGAAAGCCATCTCGGCATGCTTGAAGCGGAAAAGCAAGTGCAGGAGTTGCAGAGTCGCCTTTCGCTCGTCTTGCAGGTGCGATCCTTGAGCGTAACCCAGTTATCTTTCGCAGCTTACATGTCGTGTGGTCTGTCTGATTGGCCATTTGCATGCCAGCATATACTGCAGAGCTGGTTATGCAATGGGGCCTTTACGGCTTTAATGTAAAGCACATATCCTGTGTGGGTAGGGCTCCTTCGTATATAGGCCAATACGGTTTCGCCGGGAGCTGAATCTTCTGTACCTTCCACTTGATTGTTGACATAGGAGAAGGCCGAGCTGGAGAGCACCGTCGTGTTACTACGCGCCGAGCTTGAGCGCGTGCCTCTTGTGTCGCACGAATCCGGGGTCCTCAATCCCTCGGATTCGGCGGCCGATGTGCCCAGTGTGTCGTACCAGAACACCGCTGCCACCACGAGGGTAGCGTCGCAGGATGAGGCCGCGGCTGAGGCCAGTTCCGCCACTGCGGTTGCAGAGCTGCAGCAACAGATTGAAGCACTTGAGGAGGATCTGGCAATGCTCCGGAGGGAGCGATCCGAGCTGCGTTCCACTTTAAAAGAGCTACGCCTTGAAATCCAGCACCTGGAGGTAGGTCTCAGCATACTACCCTCGCTAAAAAAAGGCATGCGGGCTTTGTTAAACCTTCTAGTGCAAAATTGGCGGCAGTTGTCAGTTGTCAGCCATGATCCGCTTCATGAAGGCTTGCTTATACCGCTCATACCTTCCGTTCGCAGGAGGAAAAGAGCGAAGTGGAGAACGCCGTCAGCCGCCTCACGTCGGATTTGGAGGACCTGACTGAAGCGCTTGACGCATCTAACAATGAAAACGAGCGTCTGTCCTTGGAGGTCCTCAGCCTCCGTGATCAGCTGGAACAATTGGAGGCCAGGAGAGGCGAGGAGCCTGCAAGCCACAGCCAGTCAGGACGCTCCAGCAAGAGCGGGCGCATGAGCAGCGGCAGGGGTAGCCAATGCGGCGCCCCCTCCCTTCCCCATGTGGACATCGCGAGGCAGACTGACGCAGAGCATGACCTTGCCGCCCTCCGAGTAGCGGTGCGAGACCTCATACGGCAAGTAGCATTAAACCGGCAAGCTCAGGACGATCTCGAGGAGCCTAGTCCCAGCGGCCTTGGCGATGCTGATGACTTGGTAAAAGCGCTGCAAACTCTCCTGGTAAGCAGCTTCTTAGGTCCTCCCACGCCATCTTTTGTTGGTGATCCGATAAAACTGAAAGAGCCGCTGTCAATGCCGTTCCTTGTCTCAGGTACAAATATCTGAGTTGCAAGAAAAGTACAGCGCGCTGCTCCGGGCTCCACCTAGCCTTGCATCCTCGAACACAGCGGCGGTCGCAGCAATTGAGGCGCAGCTCGCCAAGGCCACAACCCGTATAGAGGAGCTCCAGGCATTGCTCGAGGATGCCGAGATTGAAAACCAGCACCTCACGGAGCAGCTGGAGGAGTGCCTGACGGGCGGTCGCAAGGGTCCCGACAGTGTGGGCTCCGCCGCAGAAGAATGCCAGTCGTCATACGGGGGATCCGTTGCTGCAGGTGCCACCGGGGCCAGCAATCCATACAGCTACGGCCACGCGAACACCCTGACCCTGTCGGCCTTTGAGCAGCGGCTAGCAATGGTCGAGGTCCAGCGCGACGAGCTGTCCGCCAGCCTTGCAAAAGCCTCGTCCACGAATCGGCGACTGGAGGCCGAGGTTGCGGCGCTGCAGCACGAACTCGCGCATACGAGGCAGGGGCTTGATTCCAGCGGCTCTGGCAGCTTGGAGCGCACGCCGTCGCAGGTGCGGACATTTATCCTTTTTCACAGGCAAATGGGTTGCACCAGGTTTGCTCGTCTATGTGGATTGCCAAGGTACCTTCTTTCGTCGTCCTGGGAGGCGTTCTGCGGCCTGCTGGATCCGATGTGCTTGCAGTGCTGCCGTTGTGTTGTGACGTAATTGAAGGGAGAACTTAGCGTGGGCGTCCTCTGGCACGGCAATGGCCGCGATGGTATTGTGCAGCTGTCCGGAATAAAAGCGGTGGTCCTTAACCCGACACCCAGCTAGATCACAACCTGACAGCTGAGCGGGGACGCATACCAGATAGCCAGGACACACGCCCCTGTTATCCTATCCAGTGTTGAAAGCACGCAGCATACACCCGCGAAAGGCCACCAACCTGACGGGACCTGCTTGGTTTACCCGTCGCAGGTATGCGTAAACTGTGGCGCCTGGCGGGCAGCTCAGCCAGCATGAACCCGCAGGACCTTCAGGCGCCGGCAGCTGACAGCGATGGAAACAGCGCGAAAGCAACAGGTCCCAAAACGAACAGGTTCAGCGCACGACCATCAGATGCTGACGGTCAAAGTTCCAGCTGCAGCCAAAGAAGTGGATGGCCTGTTTAGGCGGGGGGTCAAGTTACCCCAACAAGCGAAATACCAAACACAAGGCGAAAGGCTGTTGCGCTAAGCATAAGGAATGATGCGACGTGCGTTTTTTCGTTGTTCACAACCTAGGACCGAGATCTGTGTCTGCCATGTCTGCTTCCTCCGCCAGGTGTCCACGAGGGGCCGCGCGTCGCGTATTTTATCTGATCCAGAGGATAAGGTATGTCAAAGGCTTCTTCAACAGTAGACCTGGTGATCGTGGCATACGTATATTCCTAGCTGTCGTACGTCTAGCCAACCTGGTAGTCTCGGTCACTTTTTTGCACGCTGCCCAGGGGTTGTACCATCCCTTTGTATACTTGCAGAAACGCCTTGAAGAGCTTCAGGCTGCCAACCGGAAGCTTGAGGCAGTTTGTGATGACTTGGAAAAGAAGGCGCATGCTGCACAAGAGCGAGCGGAGATACTCGAAACGGAGTTGGAGGTGTGTACTCCGGCTGTCTTAGCTCAAGCCTCACGGTTAGCGCAACCTTGCGTGTCACGGGTCGCTGTTTCTGGCGCGGCTTATGTACAGGAGTAAATTCATGGGGTTCTGATAGTGCGTTTGGCCATCTAAGTTGGGTTATTGCAGGCTGCAAGATTAAGCTTTACACCTCGGACAAAATGGAGGATGCGTAGGTGATAGTGTCTACTTGTTGACCATGCAGCTCTAACTTCTTGTTCTGTGGTGTCGATTGCTGTGTGCAATAATCCCTCCTGGTTCTTGATTGCCTACCTGAGAAGCTCAGGTCTTCATTGGAGAGGTTTCTAAAGCCCGTGTGCCCCACGTACGCAGACCGCCAAGGAAATGATTCGTGGACTGGAAGCCTCCGCAACCGCGTTGCAGAAGCGGGTAAGGGTGGTGCGCAGTGGCGGGGTGCAGGGGGGGTGTCTGGGGCCCCCAAAGGCTAAATGTGGGTGAGGAAGGCCCGTGGTCTGAGCCCGCCCTGCACCCCAGCCACCCCAAGTGCCCCACCCAACCCTGGCAGAAGCAAAAGCATTGGTGCCAATCCTACGCTAGCTCGCCCGCAGACCTTCGACCCTGACGTGAATTAGTCCGTCGGTCGGAAAAGCGAACGCGGTTGGGATTGCACTGCATTGCTGTTTGTCGGCCAGGGTGGGTGGGGAACTTGGGACCAGGTAGGTTGGTGCAGGGCAGTTGTGCAGTTCGCTCCGCTGACGGGCGGACAACTGCTGTGTCGTGCTGACGCGCGCAGCATACACATAGCACGCCACTGCACAGCACTGGTACAAGAGCTTGGGGGCCCCCTGGCCTTTTCTGCAAGTGTGAGCCACTGAGACTATTCGCGTTAACCAACACCCAAACGCTGACAACCAATGTGCATGTTTCTGTGGTATGTGGCTGTGTTGCAGATGGAGGAAGAGGCAACTGGCGCCAGCGGGCGGCAGACCAAGGAGAAGATGGCCGATTTGGAAGCACGTGTCGCGCGGCTGGCGCGTGACAGGGCGACGTTGGAGGAGCAGCTGGACGAAGAGCGGGCTACACGAAAGGAGGTGAGCAAGCGCTCGGAATTGGACAACCCTAGGGCGAGCCCTGGTGAAAACCAGATCGTGGTCATTTCAGGAAAGGTAGTTTTGCGGGGCAATGCGTCCAGTCATGGACTAGGGCTGTAGCGCTGCTCCCACCGTGGCGTGGATAGGAAGGCCACGGCAGCACCATGAATGCCCCTCGACGACATGCATAAGCTGAATCGCATGCCCCCATTTGTGCGATCCGTGATTTAAGCTTGAGGATATGCTGAAGGACAAGCTTGACCGCGCTGGCGATGACGAGGCTGCGGAGACCGTCGCTGCCTTCGAGGTCAAGTATAACCGCCTGAAGGAGCGCTATAAGGTGCGACATGCAAGGAATGGTGGCTTTCTGTTTCTCTGTCATGGTTCGGTGAGCTCAGGTGGTGTATGGGCTCCTGGAAGCCCAAGCAAGGGCTCTCATTTATGTCATCATTTCAACGTGGCTGTGGTGCCTTTCTTGTTCGCCTTTTTTAATTCGTGCAGATGCTAGAGGAGAGCAGTCAGGAGGAGATCGACGAGCTTCAAGACCAGCTCACAGAGGCGCAGACACAAGTCACGGAACTTCAGAGCAAGGTCAAGCAGCTTCTAGGCCAAGTTGCGCAGTAAGTGCTCTTGATGTATCCATGTTTTTCATGCTGCGCTGCTTTGCTCAATCCTTTGCGTGTTTTCCTCTCCCACCGGAAGGTCCAAGGCTAATAAGCCGCGTTCATGGTGTTACTTGATGTTCCGTTCAGGGGCCGCTCGGCCGGAGCCAGTGGCGCAGTCACGATGAGCAGCGCTAACATGGAGGAGCTGCGCAACCTGCGTTCCGAAAACGAGCGGCTGGTACAGCAGCTGGTATCCAAGACCATGGAATTGGCGGAGCTGGACGAGAGCGTGATCACAGTAAAGCGCGAGTTGGCACGGCTGCAGGAGGTTAACCGGAAGCTCGCCCAAAAGGCGACTACTCTTGAAGCGCAGGCGGCCGTGGTGCAGGCGGGCAAGGCGCCCAAGGCGAAGAAGTAGCAGTGGCTGCTGTACGGCACACATTTGCTGCCCTCGTTCTGCATCATGCACGATTTGGCATCGATACCAGATTGGTTTGCATCTGTTGCATGATACTGAGGAATTTAATTTGCATTTTCCGATGCGTAAATACTTATCGCATTTACATTGGTGGAATGCTCATTTCTGTCCGCATTGTTACTCTTAGCCATGCAATCTCGGGAATGCAGTCAAGATGTGGTCCGTGGGTCATTCTGGACGTGTTGCATGTGTGGCCAACTCCTGCAATCAGCATATGGCACTCATCCAAACGCATTACTACCATGTAGGCACGGCCATGTAACCAAGCCATCATATGCTTCGAGACATGTGTCAGACACCATCCACCCAAAAAACACAAGCACAGGTCAGGAGAAACGCTGAATCGAGTTAAAAGGTTACTTCAATTATTTCTGGATCGGCTGGATCTTGAAGTGTGCCGATATAAGCGAAAAGACAAAGCACTTGAGGTCTTGGACCAGATAGTAGAAAATCCGGAGGCCGTCTGGATCTTTGCTGTTCTGAACTTGCAAGACAGACCCGAGCTTGGTGCACGTGAAGGAAATGTGCTGCCCACCAAGCACCACCTCCAGCTCCTGTCTCCCCACGCGATCCGGAGCGGGCCAGTTATTGTCGTCCTCCTTCATGATCTGCAGGGTGGGTAGAGAAGTTTTACCCTCCGCAGCTTGGGGCGTGGTACATCAGTTGCCTACCGGCATGGAGCTCCAACGAACCGAACCCCGAAGTGCCCACAATCCTTATTCCACATGTCTCCCTCCGAGCCACCATCAAGGCCCCTTGTAACCTACCTCACTGTCCTCCACAATGCGCTTAAGCTCCGCAATGACTGATTGACTCACGTACACTTCCCTGCGCAAAACGGGGTCAAGCATACCGGTGGGACACTCAACATGCGCCGTACGTCATTATCTTAACAACACATCTCCCAGCCCAACACCGATAGCTATGGCTACTGCTGCAGGCCTTCCAAGCTAGCCCACCTAGTGATGATCTCATCGTTCTTGTAGTTGGAATTGTTCGCGTAACGAAGCTGCGGCGGGTCAAAGGAAATCAATAGCGTCAGCATGTTCGAGCCCGTCACAAATAAAATGGAAATGCCCGCCGACAAAAGTTAGGCGCACCCGACCGTCCTTGTTGAACTCGAACTCCAAGAACTCATGACCAAACTTTCCCTTATGGCCTACGTAGTACCGAAGGTAAAAGTCGTCTGCCATTCCGAGTAATTCCGGTGCTTAACGGAGTCAAAAAGGTGGTGCCAAGGCGCCTATCTTATCAGTGTGAACTGCTTCAAATTAATTCACTACGCCAAAACGAACTCCCTACTAATGTTTAGGGTAGAGAAAGAAACAACGTAGGGCAGCAAAGCGGCAAGGGCTGAGACGGCCAAAGACGGCACACTAGATGGCACGTGGTGTAGGCATTACCAGGCACAACAACTGTCATCCATAGAACTGTCCTGTTGCTGGGAATGCTGTTCACCGACGATTTCGGTTACATAAACAGTTGCAGTACACTGTTTCCATTTTGCACACACCAGTCTGCATCCTGTCCTGTGTAACCAGGTGCGCTCAGTTGCAACCATGGTATGCGCCGCAATGTAACAGTATGCGAGTGTGTTATCATTACGAGACCACCTTATGATGCATGGTCAACAACCGAGCCGAAGTTGCAACTTGCCCGTGGAGAAATCAGGCCGAAATTGAACACCGTCTCCTGGAGAGCTGATAAATATGCCTCCTCGTTGAGAAAACCGAACCTGACAACAAGCTCACCCGCACAGCTTTACACCTGCACGTAAAGCCGTCAGGGAGGGACTCGACTCCCAATGGCGAGGGGTTCTATGGCCCGGCTCGCGGTGGCGCTTGGATTCATAGGGGGGAAATTCCATCGGCCCTTCTCGTCTAATATCAGCGGTGTCCCGTCCCTGATAGCGCCGGGAAGCGGTAATGAACGCAAGCGCGTCGTCTTCCTGGGCACCCCGCAGGCACGCCTCGAATGAGTATTGCCGGGAGCGGGTATAACTACGGGGAGCCCTACACTAAGTACGACTAGCGTCGCACACCTAACAGCATGCCGACCTGGACGGTGCCCCGTTCCTGGCCCTGTCATGCACAGGGGGGATGGGGAGGTCGAGGCTTTACATAGACCCGCTTCTCTATCTCCTCTCCCTCCCACCCACTCAGCCCCTGTCTTCGTACGCCCACTTTCCCCACCTGCTCTAGCTGCTTTCCTACCCTTTGTTTCCCCTCGTCCTGCTGGAAGGTTTCGGCGCTCGTGCTCCAGGAGCTTTTACAAGCAGCTGCCGCACCAGGAAGTAATTTCGAGGTCCGTCCATCTCAATCCAGAATGTTTTCTTCGTTCGCACAACCGTGCATGTCGTTAATGAAGCATAGCCATAACAGTTCCGTACAGATGTACTCCTACGCTCTTTGTCGACAGTGTCCTCTCGAATCGCGAGCACCGTATTTTGACGGCAGAAAGTACGGGCACCATAACTGTCGGCCAGCAATGACGCTGAGCGGGCCCGGTTACCAAAGATTATGCAATCTAGTTTGCTAGACAGAACACATCGCCAAACGGGGTTCTCCATCCTCGCGCCGTGCACAGGTCACCGCAGTGGTGAGCCGCCCCAGCAGCCGCCAGTGGCATGAGAGGCAGCGACAGCGGCAGGCGTCGACTGCGGCGGTGATGGTGGGTCCAGCCGGTGGGGCCATGGGCACGGCCGCAACATCATGGATGGACTCGCTTTCTCAGTTGCAGCAGCAGCAGCAGCAGCAGCGGCTTCCGAACTGGGCCCACCACAGCGCATCCCCCGTGGAGCAGGTAGCTGGGAGCAACGGAATCCCCGCGGAGCGCATTTTGTGTCCCGTCAGCGCAAAGGAGGTGGGCAAGAGAGAGTAGGTAGGGATAGGGGTCTTGAAGCGGGCTGTGGGTGCTAGAGGAGGTGGTGGTAAGGAGCGGCTCTGAGGGCCCCTAGAAGGGGCACCCATACGTATGGAAGGCGTTACGCTAGAGGGCCAAGGCACGAGCACGCAGGCTTTGTACTGCCGTTTTACAAATAGTTCGTGGAAAGGTGTGACGATGTACCTCAGCGGGTTTGGCGTCAAGGGGCGGTTGGCGAGGTTGTTAGCTCTCAATTTCTTCGCATGCCAACTTCCCCGTGTGCGCATACCGTATTGTTACGGCACCATCTATAATGCCGTGTGCCGTACCGTTACTGCAACAAGTGGCAACGAGATCCAAGGACCCACTTTTCGAATGATGAGTGAAGAAAATTAATTATCCTTCCGCCGTACCCTTCCATCACCGACCGACTCTCCAAACCGCCGCAGCCGGACTTCCTGGATGCTGTACGGCAAATGCGCCCGGATTTAGCTATCACTGCAGCATACGGCGGCATGCTGCCTCAAGCCTTCCTGGACATCCCCACGTACGGCACCCTTAACATTCATCCCAGTTTGTTACCCAAGTGGGTGAGAGGGGAGCGGCAAGCTCATGGTTTAAAGGGCATTACGATAGGTAGTCCAGGGAGTCCTGGACTGGCGCCAAGGACAACAAGTCCAAACAACCCAAAGGGTTTTCAGGAAAAATTGCAAAAACCCTTCAACAATAATAAAAGATTCGGGTCAGTTCATGAAAGTAGGCATGATAAGCATCCTTTTGAAATTATCCATGTTTGAAGATATCCATAAATACTCGTTATGGGCTGTGCCTGAAAGATTTGCTGTACTTTTGAGAGCTGTGAATGGGCAGCTAGGGTGTCTAGCTGCCCGCTGCCTAAAGGATGCATGCACAGCAGCCGCGGCTGGGAAAAAGCGCTAATCCAGCCGCCAAACGGCCTTCCAACAGTCTGACTGCCCCACATTACAAATGGTATTAACAATATAGATGGAGGTCCTGCAAGTGAATAACTGAAACTCTAAAATGGGATGAGGGTTTATGGATTTTACTGTTTTTTTCAACCATTTTTGCTGGTGCGCCTCCGCCGCCCAGCACCCCGCACCGACTTTTGCGCATGGCTTTCCCTCCGTCACCGACCCCGTCGGGGCCACTCCGATTCCCAGGTTCCGCGGGGCAGCGCCGGTGGCACGGGCACTCCAGGAGGGGTGTAGCGTTAGCGGCGTGAGCCTGGTGTTTACGGTTCTCAAGTGCGACGCCGGGCCGGTGCTGGAGCAGCAACAGGTGTGAGGCCTCCAAGAACAACGGAGAGAGAGGAGGGGAAGGGCGAAATAATTTTTTCCTTACAGGTACTCTCAACCGAACAACCATGTTGGTGTGGGGTGCCTGACCTGCTACCAGCAGAACTGCCTGCATAACATCCTCCGGCGCTGAAGGAGGAGCGGAAGTCTTGGCCACGAAACGACTGAGCCTTCACATGTAGCTGTAGGGTGCTGTCGCGAGTGGGCGGTGTGTGTGTGTGTGTGTGTGTGTGTTGTGTGCTTGCAAGGAAAAATGCAGGGCAGGGCGGAACAGCTGCGAAACCTGAACCGTTCTTGCCAAGCCCGGAAGGCTACCAAGGCATTGAGCCGTACTATACTGTACTCTACTGTACTGTACTGCCCCACAGAAAACAACAGTTGTCAAACGCTCGACAAAACACCCACGTTGGCTAATGCAAGTGCGTGTCGCCTGACGGTGCGGTCTTGGGCTTCCCGCCATGATTGTTGTACATAGATGCGGATCGACCCCGACATCCAGGCTCCGGAGCTTACGGAGCAGATGTTCAGGCTGGGCTCGCAGATGCTGTTGCGCCAGCTACCGGGGCTGCTGTCAGGTGCTGTGACGGCACGTGACGCCGTGCTGCAGGACGAGGCGGCAGCATCGTACGCGTCCAAGGTGCGGCAAGTGGAGTATTACGTGATGAGGACAGAGCTTATGTCCCCACATTTAAAGCACGATAGAGCCGCCCTTCCTAGCAGCTTGCCAGCTACAGCATGGCTTCAAGCACATGCCACACATGTGCAACCTTCGCCATTCGTTTTGTTCACCGATGTACTTATCTGCCTGTGTGCCGTGAAGAGCTGTGCATGCTGGCTCTAGCGGTGGTTACGCAGGCAGTTACGTGCCGTCCAGGCCGTGCCAGGCTTCGTTGGGGAGATAGTTCATCGCATTACAACGCGTTCAAATTCAAAACTAGCATAGCGTATGTTCACTTGTCCACGCAATTGCCAAAAGGGTCTGCACGCAAAATCAAATTCATGGACACATGTGAATGCGAGCAGGTAGCGGCGATGTGTAACTAAGGCGCCTTTCCCTGTTTGGTGCTCGCCTGCCTGCCTGCCCGGCTGTTGGGGCGACGGCTGAGACCATGCAGGTGGCCAAGCACGAGGGTTTGTTGGACTTTCGGTGCAGTGCGGCACAGTGCCACAACCACGTGCGTGCCATGGCAGGTTGGCCGGGCAGTCGGGCCTCGCTGCTGGTGGAAAACAAAACGACAGGTGCGTCTGGGGGCCATGGAAAAAGGAAAGTCTGAAAGAGAAAGGAGCAAATGTTGGCACAGCCAAGGTTTGGCAAACCCCGATGGATCCCCATACCACCATATCATGCGCGCCATTCCTTCACTCCATCTCCCTATATCCTATCTTCCATGGCAGGATCACTGGAACCCATCGAGGTCAAGGTCCTTCGCACTAAGGTAGTGGCAGCGGCAGCAGCAGCTCCGCCACCACAGGTCCCAGGACCTAACGCCGCCGGCAACATCACCACCACGAATCCCCTCCAGGCCACGAGTGCTACCATGGGTTCTGGCGGCGCCATGTCCTTCCCGGAGCCCTCCGTACAGCTGCCATCGGCTGCTAGAGCGCAGGTGCTGTTCACCTCAGCTGGGGAGCTGTTAGTGCCGTGTGGCGATGGCAATCTGCTGCGCATCTTGGAGGTACGGTGGGGGTTGCCTGATGTGCGGAATTTGGAGGTGCAGTTTTCAGGTGCGGGAGCAGTGACGTCTGGTGCTTCTAGGTGCGCTGCAGACACGCCATAGTAGTTTTGGTCACGTCATTAGGAAAAAAAGGAACATCCGACACGGACTCCGGATCCGGTGAAGGTGGACTGGGGAAATATAGCAGGGCTTCAGGTCAAGGCGATATGGCGCCAGGCTTTTGATAATGGTTACCAACCGGACTTCGGTGACGGGAAAACTGAACCTTTGGACGCCTTTACCCAGCAATCTTTTCTTATCTTATGCGCATTTTCCAGGCCACGCCACGAACCATCCGTGCCTTATTCGACCTTATTCGCCATCGCCACCTGCCTTTCGCCGTCATGCGCTACCAGCCATTTGGGTTACATGGAGCCCCAATTCGGCATGAGTCTCCCTGTATTAGCACGTCGCCAGCCATCCCTAGGATTCGGGAAATCGGGAAATCCGCATCAAGTTAATCACCAAAACAACCTACCCACATCGTCACCACGACCAAACCAAATCACCATCGCAACTGCAACCGCGAGGAGTTGCCCATATCGCCAAACTAGTCTCAATACAGACTGAACCTGCAGGTGGCCCGGCGACGCGCTGGCAACACCAGTGGCTCTCCGAACAGCACGCCGCGGAACTACCTCACCGCTCAGGAGTTTATGAACGGAATTGGCAGGCGTCGTCTGTTGGTTCCTGCCTGAATTGGTGACCGACGTAACGGAACGCAATGTCGGGCGGTACGGCATACAACTGAGCCCTGTGGCCCGCGCGTGTTCAGCACGAGGCTTAATGGGAGGGCCCGAGTGTTAGGTGTTGGGCGAGCGACGTTGAATGCAGGCAGGGTCGTGGAAATGATAATCTCGAATCCGGCGGTGTAAGCTGTTACATGTGTAACACTTCCACCTTGCGGCACTAGGGTAAGGCTTTTACGACCACTATTACATTTGGGCTGGCCCAGCTTCCGGTAGCTGCGACGAAAGCTGCACTGGGTTTGTAGTGCCTACAGCAGCCGACTCGTCTGCACTGGCCTGGAGGTCCTGATGACCTGCTTCCGCGTTCATGCCTGGGATGGGCAGCCGCGCGAGGTATTGGAAGAAGAAACATCACAACCCGTCGTCATCTGCGCATGGAGTTGAGGGAAGGGTAGGTAAGCCCTGGGCTCCTGCTGCGACCAGGTACGGAATGTGCGCTCCAGAACACTTTGCAGTCCAGCGCCGTATGACGCTAGAATATGTCTACCTCCACGGTACTCACAGGCAGCCTTACGGGGCCCGTGCGGTCGGCGATGCAGGGCTTCCGTACCTTCTAGTCCAAGGAGGGCGAAGCACCGCGCTTGTGAAAGCAAGTTCCTCGCTTGTCCTCCTGGGATGTTACCTTCTAATCCCATGATGCCGATGGACGTGCCATGCGACGGCCGACAACGTTCCGTCAACGACTGGCTGCATTATCCAACCGACATTTTTCTATCATCCCAAAAGTTGCCATCTCAACTATGCGAAAAACTGCAAATCTCACAAACAAACCTGGGCGATGCAGTCCATGCGTCAACTTTTGCCAAGCCTGGTAAAGTGGTTTCCGCAAACGACTGCAGAGCGCGCCGATGCAACATCAACAACGAAGGTGTAATGCGTGACCGCAACATACTCGTGCAAGGCTTAATATTGGTGTTGGCGAGTCACAAGGTCATTATCAAGTGGCAGGACGATGTGCGGGATCTCAGAATAATTTGCTCATGTCCATTGAAGTGGGAAGCGGGCAACCTACAATTTTCTGTCTAATCTGCACAAGACAGTTGGCATGGCAAGCTGGCAAACGCGCTTGGCTCCGAAACACGTACCGACAAAACAAAACTTCGGTCTTTCGCTGGCCCAACAGGAAGCGTCCTCCGTTGAATCAAATGAAGCATAATCAAACGCTTTGATGATAGGTAACTATCTCTCCCTCAACCCTTACCCCCTATCTGGCCCATCCTCTTCCCTCGTCCCGATGAGGGTGGGCTGAATGCAGCGGCGTCATGCACGAAGGACGCCATGTTATTCTACAACTTTATGCTGCTACCATCGGTTTTTATTTGGTGACTGGTGCAGCGGCGCAGTTCCAAGGCTCAGGTGGGTTTGCCTGAAGGGAGACACATACCGACCACCGAAACTAGTCAGCTTTAAGAGCGGAATAGTTTTCGCTTTGATCCATGGATGTCTCAGCTTGGCGTGAGCTATGCTTGGGAGAGACGGGTGCAGCCGTCTGTCGGCCGCAGCAACGGTTCGTCTCCAGACTCGAAATTGCCTCGCGATAGCTGTTGCTCTGCGACGGGTTCACCACATGTCCAGAGAGGATTGCACATGCATCGACCTGACCTAGCCCTGAGGAAAAGCGCGCAGGGAGTGTTATGGACCAAGGTATAACGACCTCGCGCACACGGTTCCCAGCACCAGCCTTTGCTACTCCAGGAATCATGTTAATCTAACAGGACATATCATTAATATATATTTTGTGTTTATGTTGGGCTTCACGTGACATGCGACACTTCCTGAGAATCGATCACATGCCGATGTTGAGCTGCATAACACGCGATACGCGCGATACCTGATAATTATGATTTCTGAAATTGATTATTATAAATCTGTCTTGGGGTCTTTGTCTGAAGGGTCTGGCGCCCTCAGCCAGGTTGGTCTTGCAACCTCCAAATTACGGGGTGTAGTTCTGGTAACCTAGCTTGTGTTACAGCAGCGCTTGTACCAACCTCAGATGGACTTCAATTTGCTTTGTGTTCCAATACTTACGTGCTCTATTGCCCTTGCGTGCAGTATCTTGCCCACAAGCGTCCGGCTTTACCTTTCTGCGCCTGCACGGCAGCCTTGAGCGCAACTTGGGGTTTGTAACGCGGCCAGCTAACACAAGCGCAAGCAGCTGGATATCATACCTGGCATTTGTCTGTGGCGGATTAGATTCATGCACGGGCTTCAGCACGCTGGGGTGGCTGAAGGCAGAAGTTGGCACGTTCGGTACCCTGGGGCAATGGTACGCGCTTGGCAGCTGGGACCTGAAGGAGGACCCCACAGGCATGTGTGCGGGGTTCTACATACGTGCAGACAAACCACGCGACGGGTGTCCCCAGGTGCGCAGAACCCGTCGTGAAGGGCCATTGGAGCTGTTCGGAACGTAGAACACAGAGAGTGAAGGTAAAGCCATAACTTGCACGAAGGAAGGATTACAAGGGCACGACGAGCAGCATCGCTTTTGGGTGCCATCAGCTGCGATGGACAACCTAACAAAAGTGACGATGGTTGTTGGTACTAGGGTTGTTGGCGTCGTCGCGGGCGCTTTCAGCCCCATCCAGTGCACTTCACACATCACACATCACACTTTGCTGTTGGCCTTTGGACTTCAGGTTTCGGGCTACTTCTTATATGAAAACACAGATGTGTCCGGCGGAGAGCTGGTACTCCGAAACCGCATCAACGCCCCAATACTTGAAGTGCCGACTGCCGACATCGTCGCTAAGTACGGCGAGGAGTGCGACACTTATCCGAACTGCATAGCGGTCACTTCCTTCGGAGTGCTGCTGGGCAGCCTGCCGGTGAGAAGTCCCGACGGATTGAACAGGACCCATATGCGAAAACGCATTGTTGCACGAAGGAATTGCACATCCTTTCCACCCTCAGGGTCCCTTGAACAAGATGTAACTGAATCGTCGTCCCCAAATCAAGCACGCTAGTGCAGGCCCGTGCCAGCTGCCATGGCTTCCTGTTATCACATCTTGGGGTGAACCCCGCATACATAAAGCGCCGAACGCTGAAGGAGCAGAGATTGGTGCATGAAACACCGTGGGTCAGCCGCCATGCGCTCCAGGTTCGCAGCTGACCTGGGACGGCTTGGTGGACTGCCGTGGGGCCTGCGATGTTTCGGTCTGGGTTAGGGCTAGAGTACTTGCACCGCCCTTTGGCCCCTTCCGATTCCACTGCGCGCAGACGTACAAGAACCTCACCTATTTACCCCAGACGGTGTCTGAACTGTACGGGCAATGCGTGGGGCTGTACATCAGAATTCCACAGCCGATGGACAACGTTGGTGGGTGCGGAGGGCATGGGCTAAACTCTGGCATTCCCACTGCGTATCTACGTTGGGAGTCATGCCTTCCGTAATATGGCGGTTCTGAAAGCCATGCTACCAAAATGGATACGCAGTGGACCCTCCGGTCCTACTCAACTGGGCCCAGCAAGCGCCACGGACGCACAGGCGAACGGATGGACAGCAACGGACGCGTCGCCTGAGTTAAACCTTCATACACTGCCGGGGGACTTAGACATTTGAACCGATTTGCCGTGTACACATGCAGGTGGATTTCGGAGCTTGGTCAGAGCAAATTCTAGCATGGAACTGCCAGTCATTGACAGCTCCGCATTACGTCAGCTGCAGCCGGACTTCAAGATTCCCAGTGATTGGAACTCGGCCGTTAATTACATCGAGCTTTCTTTCGAAGGTACAGTCCAAAACGCACACTTGCGCGTTGTTTGCGGGCAACTCAATAGGCAGTAGCCCTTGCAAATGCGATGGCCATGTGGGGTTGTGCGGCGGTGGCCTCGTAGGGATAGGTACTTGACTTCCTGCGGCCTGCTTCAAAACCCGTGCATGCTGTCCTGGAGATGTAGATGGGCCCCGTTAAGGCTTTGAGATGGCCCACACCCGAGGAAAGGAATTGCGCACAGCTTCCGCATCCATGCGTGCGAAAGCACCATTCGGGCTTTGGGAACCACCAAGCGTCTACTGTACACACGGTAGCCTTTGACATGCTATTGATGTCCACAAACATCTTTGGTGACTGATCTTCCCTGCCCCCCTTTTCATGCTCTAGGAGTCTACTTGCCAATTGGAAGTTACGGTACAGAGGTGGGCACGATGGAGCTGGCGCAGTGGTCGCGCAACAACCGGAACGACGTGAAGCTATGGCTGGGAGGTCCCGATGGCAGCCGTGTGGCTCGCGTCACGTGGTACCTAACAAATGTGGAGCTTGAGGCCGGCGGCGTGGCCAGATTTCGGATCCAGACGGCGCGCTGTGGTTGGAGCGCGCTGCGGTACAGAATAGTGTTGACATACCGCATGAACGCGCTTCCACAGCTGCCGGGGCCTGTCAAGCCACCGCCGGATACACCGCCAGTCCCTGGCGCCCCTCCACCATGGCCCAGAAGCACTCTGTCTCCGCCGCAGCTGCCGTACAGTCACCTGTCGTCCACGACGGGCAACATTCCCATTACATTGCCGCCGAAGGATGGTGACCGCAACACCACGCTCATTAGCCTGACGCTTCCGGTCGGATGGTCGTTTACAGGCGCACGCATTGTGATCGAATATACAGGCGCGTACGTTGCACTGCCGAACGCGTCCCTTGGTCGCAGCTACGGGTCAGGCTTCGGGCCCATGGGCCAGTTCGTCTTGATTGAGGCACGCAAGGTCCCGCCATCACTTACCCCGGCCATGCTGAGGCCGCCGCGGGCTCTGCCCCCATCGATGCCGCGGCTACCATCGCCCCCGTCTCCGCCTCCATCACCGCCATCGCCGCCGGGACCACCTCCGTCGCCACCGGCGCCTCCAAGGGCGCCTCAGCCGCCGACTTCACCACCGGCATTTGAGAGGCAAGGTTCCCCACCCACACGTCCGGAGTCACCAGAGCCGCCCGGGTCACCGTGGCCAGAAGATGTTCCCGATTCCTACCCTGGCTGGAGGCGGCGCCTCCTGCAAGCGCCATGGGCCTCTCCGCTTTCGCTGACGGCAGCGCAGCAGATTGACAGCATTATCGAGACCTCTTACACGTTGCCCATTGAGTCTGACAGGAATGGATTTGATGCGGCGCCCCGAACGAGTCTGTACTTCATAGGGCTTCCTCTGGCAGCTGGGTCACAGGTGACGTTAGCAGTTCGCACCGTTAATGGCGGATGGAATCAACTGCAGGCAAGCTTGTTGGTTGAATGGCAGCAGCCCTCGTCAATGACGGTGACGCTGCCCGATATGCCATCGAAGCCGCTGTTACCCCTCCCGCCATCCCCGCGGCCACCAAGTCCCCGGCCGCCACACCCGCCGCTGCCACCGTCGTCCCCCACGCTCCCACCGCATCCGCCAAGCACACCGCCTCGTCCTCCCTTTTTGCCATCTCCACCGCGGCCGCCTCCTTGGCCGCCATCTATTCCTCAGCCTCCAGCAGCTCCCGTGCTGCCACCGTGGCCCCCGGGCATTACCGGCCGCCCCGACCGTGCGGGACCCTACCTCGGTAAGTCATAATACTTCCCACAGATCAATCAGGCCCGCCCAGAGTCTGTTGTGTCCAGGCCTATGCTTAACTTCCCCTCCTTTTGTGCCCTATCTGCTATCCTACTGCCTCACAATTCACATTTTCTTGGACAGCAGCAACCCGCACACCCCCATGGCCTACAGCGGAATGAAGCGACAATCAATGAAGCAAATGGATGAATGGATTAGCGTCTGTCCTTTCCTTTGTCCAATGCCCGCTGCAGGGCCCCCGCCGCCTGTTGCCCCGTCACTGGGCGCCTCTGGAAGTGCGTCCGGGATTAGCAAGGCCCTGGTTATTGGGGTCCCTGTGGCCATCTCCGGTGTGGGGCTCTGCATGTTTGCCGCCGCCATGATCTTCGTAGTGGCCGCACGGCGGCGAGTGATGCCACGCTCTTTGCGCCTCTCGGAGTTGTACAACTATCACTGGCGGAATAAACGTAGTTCCAGCAATTCGGCTGCCCAGCTCGGGGGTGTCCATGGCGGCGGCGGCTCTAATAGCAGCCCCTGCGGGGATGAAACGGCGGCGGAGGCTACTACTGCTGAGCGCAACGGTGGTGCGGATAAAACCGGCGGTCTGGCTCAGAATGGCGGCCGCAAACCGCCGTCTCTGGTGTGCCCGGTCTCGCCTTCATCACCGCCCCAGCCAAACCGCGGGTCAGCGTCCGGGTTTTCGCCCCAGGGTAATTTACTACGAGGTACCTGGCAGGGTGACCTACTCCCTCTGACGTCCTTCTTCCCGGCAGCAGCGCCTCAGGTGCGGCTGTAGTCGCTATGATCAGATGCTACCATAGGCCGCCAGGGTAAACTGCAAGACGAACTCCTTGCTTAACTTACAGTCAGGATGGATAGAATGGATTCGGCTTAGGATTTGAGAGTGGGAGGCATGCTTCAGCTTTGCGGCACGGGATAGGTTTTTCCTGCACAGGCCGGGAGTCGCTTGACATTTTGGTAACGGTTGACATCCTAAAACCCTTACGTTGGCTCTTACATCCACACATCTTTACCGTGTTTCTACCGGAATTCTTCGCTTGGCTCCCCGCGGAGGACCTGCACTGCATATAGCTTGACATCATGGCATTTTCCTTCGTCATTGTCGTTATCGTCGTCTGCTGCTTTTTTCAGGTTAATGCTTCATTTGCGGCCAGAACGCCACAGCCGGGCGGGGCGGGTGCTCTCACCGGTCGTGCTACGCGCGGTAGTGAGTCGGGCAGTTCTCCCGCGTCCTTGCTGCCGCATGCCAGGTGCGACGGCCAGACTAAGTATGACACTTGTTGGGGGCCAGGTCCACGAAGGCACAGGTGGCTCGTAACGACGCTGGTGCTGCTAAAGCAAACGCACCGCTACTCATTTTACCATAGGAGAAACCCCACAAAGTCCAGCATGACTGGATCTGCTCAAAGATGACCCACATCGTGGCATGCAACACCTGGGACAAACTCCTAACTGGCAAGACGTGAAATGTTAAAGGTTTGACACAGGAACCTCAGGGGCTTCTTGTTTGGCTGACGTGCAGGTCACGGAGCAGTCCTTCTGTCCCGCACGATGCGCCACACGGGCTCCATATGCCATCGCCATTTGAAAAGAACGCTATCGCTCTTGCGGATGCTCCGGAGGGCAAGGATGGGTCAAACCAACTTGCCACGACCGTGTCATGCTCCGAGGCCCTGCACGGCGAAAATCACACAAGTGGCACATACGACAAGGCGGGTTGGGGTTCGTCTCCGGCTGTGCTGGCGAAGGAAGAGCAACGGCGTAGGAGCTGGACGCCGAAGCAGCCAGAGGCTAAGGGTACGAGCTACACAGATTCGAATAGTACCTTTGCACGCGGCCAACCGGACTGTTGCCGCCAGCTCCCGTTGCAACAGCCAACCAAGCAGCACCAGCAGCGCCAGTACCAGTCCTGCATCGATTCTGAAGGCGCACAACGGCAGGCAACGCCAAAGCATCCAGTTATGACGCGGCCCAACCTTTCTGTGAACATCTCATATGTCTCGCCGACGGTAATTACGGACATCTCCTCAGCCTCGACGGATCCACGACGCGCGGGCATGACAAGCAGCGTCGGTTCATTGCCAGCTGCCGCAATGGCGGACAACTTTACCCCTGCCCTTGCCTCCAGCTCACTTTCTCTGCCTGCTAATACAGATACCGAAGGAGCAAGGGGAGCGCTCACTGCTGCAGGAACCAATCTGGATCCTGTGTTAATCTCCTGTCTCCGCAGCCATGGAACCAGGGCCGGCCAGCAGCGGGCCAGGACGAGCACGCGTAGGTCTCTAAATGGCACATCGTCGGCCGACGGTGCCGGGTGTTTGAGCGGCCATGATAGCGGGCAACAGCCCGACGTGGAGTCTAACGATGAGGACTCACCGCATGTTCAGGACACTGCCTCCTCGGGCGGCCGCGGAGATGTCATCCGAAGCGCCGCGGCGGCGAATGCTTCACAATGGCCCCCCGCGTCAGCCCTGCCTCCGCCGTACCCACACTCGCAGCCGCGTGACCTGCAGCTACCAGTGCAATCGCCATTACGCCATCATGCGCGCACACGACGCAGCTCGTGGTGTGGGTATCCGCCGCCTTCGAGGCTTGTGCACAGGGGGGCTTCTGTCGAGCTCGGGCTGGAGCTTCAACCTGCATCTCGCAAAGGCCACCCTTCCGTTGGTCTGGCCCTTCCCCCGATAGACCTATCATCCTTAGAGGGCGTTTACCGGCTCATTCGTGCCGGTGCAGCAGCGCTTCCCATAATGCCCTCGGCAGGGGGCAGCTCAGCGGCCGAGCTGCCACAGCGACTCAGCCGTACTTTGTCTGACTCATACATGTTTACGGCCTCGGGTCAGGCGGTCGCAGTGGCAGCAGTTGCGGCAGCGGCGGCAGCGGCAGTGGCAACAACGGCGGCCCGCAAGCGGCGGAGCCGCGGGGGCATTGGCCGTGTCAGTGGTCGGCGCTCAAACGAGTTGGATCCAGCACTGCTGGAGACGCCCTTGAAGAGCCGCAAACAGCCGGTCCCGTATTCGAGCCCTCCGCCACAGCGCAGGCTAGTGGGCGCTATCCCGGGCTTCCAGTCAGCTGCGGAGGCTGCGACTGCAGCTGCGGCAACCAATGGAGGGCCCTACGCGCACGCTTTTTCCGCAGCAGCGTTTGCAGCGTCCACAGGAGCATGCCAGATGCCACAGGATTACACACTGAACCGATCCCGCTCCTGCATGCTTCCCGGCCCGGAGTCTAAATCGCTAAAAAGCTTAGAGGACCAGATGCTTCCCGTTCTACCCTCAGCCCACCTGCTCCTGCCGCCCCATCCACATCGTGGCCGGCGCCGGCGCGCATCTGCACCGCTACTACCATCATTCCCGTCAGTGCCA
This sequence comes from Volvox carteri f. nagariensis, assembly GCF_000143455.1. Classification (NCBI taxonomy): domain Eukaryota; kingdom Viridiplantae; phylum Chlorophyta; class Chlorophyceae; order Chlamydomonadales; family Volvocaceae; genus Volvox; species Volvox carteri. The sequence continues at coordinate 766,532 of NW_003307588.1, read as the reverse complement.
CACAATAGCCCAGAGGACAATGATACACGAGCTGAAGTAGTGGAGCGATCAACGCCATGCGTTAAGCACAGCATGCCAAAGCGAATAAGCTTTGATGAAAAGGCACCAGCAAGTCGCAGCATGAACCTTGATCAGAGTCGGGGCGGCTGCGAGGCGCTGCTGCGGTCCGCAGCGCTGCGGTTGGAGGCCCACGGCAGCGCCACGGATGTGGTGGTATCCGTCGCGCCTGCAGCTTCGGTTCCGTTGAATGCCGTTGCCGTTGCTGGCGCAAAGATGCCGGTCAACGCGTCCGTCTCGTACACGAGGCCGGGGCCGCCACCCCCATCCAATGCCAGCCCGCGGTCTCCGTCTGTCTTGGACGATGGGGGCCCCTTTGCCGCAGCGGCCAAGTTTGCAGAAGTGTACGGATCCAGCTCACCGACAGCGGCGTTGGCCCCCAGTCACCAACTTGCTTCGCCATACCCGTCAATCCCTGCCGCATCCTCCAACGCCTCTCCGGCTGGCGGTGCTCCCGACCGCCCCCAGGGCCCACAGTCGCGCTCACCTCCACAGCCGCTGGCCATTAGTACACCGTCGCTACCGTACCGCCGGCCCCGGTATGCTACTGAGCTTCAGACCATATTGTCAGGCGCGCTGGACGATTGCAGCGGCGGGCCACCGCAGCCCCAGGCGGCACGGCGGCTAGATCCTAGCCTTAAGGCCGCATCTTTGCCGGTGCCCGCCGTCCCCGGAGTCGCTTTGCAGCACCGGCAGCCTTCGGACAATGTACTAACGACCGCGACAGCCTCAACATTGGGCCCGCTGGAGCCTTTGCCCAACAGCTCAAGCATTCGGAGCGTGCGAGGTTCAGTGAGCGCTGGCGGTGCTGCTCCCGCCGCCACCAGCGCGACGGCCGTGATTGCGCGCCTAGCAGGCACGACAAGCACCACAAATCCATCGTCGGGATCCGTAAGCCCGCAAGCGAGTGGCACCTGCTCAGGGCAGTCGTTGCCACCTGCCGGCATCGAACGCTCTCATGAGGGCAACGAGTCGTTGCCCACGCAGTGGCTGCCATCATTCATGGCTAGGTCCCAAAGCTACTCGGCACGCCAGGCAACACGCATGGGGATGTCAACGTCGCTGGCTCGCAACGACTCCGGCGTGAACCCCGCACGAAGTACGGCTTCACAGCTGCAACGGGCTTCTGGGCCTTTCGCCATCCCTGCTGCTGCCGCTGTAGCCAGCGGAGGCATTGGTAACGGAAGCCCTTCCCTGATTGGATCATCCAGCACTTCCAGCATGCCCGGGTCCAGGCCCGGCTCTGGCTCGCTTGGGTTTCAACTGGCCAGGCGCAATCAGCCAATGGCATCGATGCTGTCCCGCGCTGCCAGCTTCGCCCTTCGGCGACTGCAAGCGTCAGGTCAGGCACAACTCTCACTGCAGGCTGTGGCCCCCTCTCCTTCGGGCTCAGAGCCACTTGGGAATTCCCCGAGCCAAGTTGGGGCTGCCGTCTCACCTGCCGTCTCACCTGTGGCTGCCGGCATGGCACACTACACCTCTGCAACCGGTTCGCCACTGAACGCGAGCACGGCGTTGTCTTCTGCCGTAGCTACAGTCACCGCAAGCGATCAAAGCGGCCCTGACCATAACACTTCCTGGGCAACCTCGACCATGCACAGTATGACCGATAAAAGCGCCACCACCATGCCCACGTATTCGGGCATGGGCAGTCTGTTGGTGAACACCACGTTGGATATGCCGTACGGGCAGCCCTCCAATTCGAAGGCGCAACCTCAACCGCAACAACAATTGCAGCAACTGCAGGAACAGCAACAACAGGCGCTGCAACAGCAGCAACTCGGTGGGGAACACCCAGTCTCTGCGGTAGCGGGAGCTGATGGGGACCAATTCAAGCGTACGTCGCCTACAGAAACGCACCCGCAGGTACCGCAGCGGCAGCAGCAGTTGCAGAAGCAAGTGACACCGAAGTGGCAGCCCCCATCGCTGCCTCTGCCGCAGGAGGATTCACCGACGCACGGGGGCAGTAACAGCACGCTCAACGGCCCGGGTCGGGATTTTGCAACTGCCTCACCGATTGTGCGGGGAACGCCACGTAAAGCGGAGGCTCCGAACACGCATTCTATAGGGAAAGTCCTGCCGGAGCCGGCGCTGGCGGTGTCGCAGGCTCGTACGGCCGCTGACGTGTCTGGCTCTGGACCTATGTCACCCTTCAACGACGATACCGCGGCTGCGGCAGCATGGGCTGCAGCCGCTGCTGTTGCGATGGGCCTTGATGGAACTCCGGTAAAGGACAGCGCCGAGAGCAGTAGCGCGGAGAAGCCGCACCAGGTGCTATCGCCGCGTGACGGTGTCGACTCGTGGAGCGGCAGCGGTGGGTCCCGCACTCCATGGGCCAGGTCGCGGAGCAACTTGCAAAGATCGACCGGTCCATCCCCGCGGCCGATGCGGTCGGGACAGCAGCTGTCGCAACAACAGCAGCCCCAAGCACGGCTGCAGTTGCCCCTTAGGCAGAAGACAGCTGATTTGGACCAGCAGCAGCAGGCAGCACAGCAAATGCATCCGCAGGTGGTGCAGCAAGGCCAGCAGCAGCAGGCGGTCCAGCAGCCATCGGTGGCACAGGAACAGATGCTGCTGGTTCCGGCCAGAAGCGTAGATATGGATTTGGATCCCAACGAGATCCACATCTTTCGCGACGGCCTACTGGGTCAAGGTGCCTATGGTGCTGTCTACCGTGGCGTGTACCGGCAGGACATGGTGGCAGTCAAGCTGATCAATGGCTCCATCGTTGATGGCCGGGCGCTGCAGCGCGACATGGAGTCCTTCCACGCGGAGCTGTCCATCCTCAGCCGCCTACGGCATAAGTATGTGTTCATGATCCGTGACAATGATCGTTGCTAGCAAGTGCATTTACGGTGTAGTTTGCCGTCCGCAGCGATAACTTCTCTGGATCCAATCTAAAATAATCTACCGCTGCAGATCAGCGGAACATACTGTCAGCTGACCGCTTATGTTTATATCCCTAGGTTCCTGATACATAGCAAGCGTGCGATGAGTTGTGCCGGAGTTGACTTCCTAACACGCAGGACCCCACGGATCTCGCCCCTGCAGGAACATCGTCCGTGTGTACGGCGGATGCCTGCGGCCGCCGTGCATTTTCCTTGTCATGCAGCTTATGCAACAAAGCCTGGACTCGGTCATCCATCACGGCCAACGGCACCTGACGCTGCGCCGTGCGCTGCAGCTGGCACGTGACGTGGCGGCAGGGCTATCGTACCTGCACCCCACCATAGTACACCGCGACCTCAAGCCCGCCAACATCCTGATTGATGAGAGCGGGACAGCCAAGATTTCTGATTTCGGGCTTGCGCGTTACAAGTATAAGGCGTATCTGTCCACTCGGACCCCAGACCAAGGCAGTGTAGCTTATATGGCTCCTGGTACGTATATAACGGTCGTCTTTGTGTGGAAATGTTTTGTACAGCAGAGGGGCCTGACTGACGTGACAGCGTGTCCTCTTATTAATCGCCTTAGGTAAGGGCTGCGGGCAGCGTGGTGTTTGGGCCTTGAGTCCAGCTGTCGTTTAGCTAGGCATAGGGGCAAGTTACACGAAATCCTCATTTTATACCAGTGCTGACTATGTGGGTTTAACTTTTTCATCCTACCTGCAGAGTGCTTCAACACGGACATAGGTGGTTTAGGGCCTAAGACAGGTAAGAAGCTCTGGGTACGTTGGGTTAGGCTTGGTTGGAATGCGCCTTGGCCAGTTAATTTGGTTGCTTTGATTGGTGCTAAAAACAAACGCTGCCTTTCGATTAAGTGATTTCGATTATGTTGGGCATGGGCGAGCTGGGTTGGACCTTTGTTGAATCTTTGCAAACTGTTGGAGCGGATTCCCTGCCGTGATTAGGTTTGTTTTTGATAGTTAGGGGCAAAGGGTGATTTGCTGCCGCTCAAGCGCTGCGCTCCATCGCAAAACTCTTTCGTCACACCCACTGCAGATATCTACAGCTTTGGTGTTCTGCTATGGGAGTTGCTATCAGGCGAATACCCCTGGATGGGCGAAAGTAACGTGCAGATTATTTACAAGTGAGTTCACATGGTTAACTTCATGTGTGACAAATAGACTGGTCAACAGTCTATGCCGCCTCTTGACCACGGAGGACATGATGAGAACATGTGCGGCCTGGTCGTTGTATATACTGACCCCGTACAGTCCTTCGCAATCTAACCTGCGAACAGTGCATTTAACCTGGTGCACTCCCCATCATAAAACATCACTATTGCCCACCATCTTGCCTGCACAATCTGTGTGATTATGTCCCCATCGCTCTCCAACCTGTGCTCGTCCATCTTTGCAGGGTCGCCATCAAGGGTGAACGCCTACCGCTGCCGCCCGCGGACGGCTCCCCGTTCATTGCCACTTCGCTCACCGGCGCCCCCAGCTATCGTTCAACCGCCAGCGCTGACAGCACGCAGGCGCTGATCGTCCCGGCCGCCATCCGGGACCTGATGAACGCGTGCTTTTCCCACCAGCCTAACGAACGCCCTGACACGCATACCGCGGTCTGCATCCTTGATACCATAATGATGGAGCTGGACAGCGGGAGGCTTGTGGTAGACCAGCCAGTCGGTGGCAGCCAGGGGGACTATGGTCGCGACAGCCCCGGCAGCTCCGACAGTCCCGTCAGCGGTAGTGGTGGTGCCCGTGACGGTGTTGCTGGTGAGAATTCTGGTGTTGAGGGCAGCGTTCGCATGGCTGGTGGCGGCGGCAGCGGTGGCAGTGACCAGGGGCCCGCTGCCGCTGGCAGCAGCTTGATTAGCAGCAAGGATGGGTCGGCGCGCAGGCCCAGTAACAACATTCACAGTTCGCGGGTTGGCGACAGTGGTGCGGTGGGAGACGGTGGATATGCAAGTAATGGTGAAGGCGGTCGAGTGGTCAACCAGGGCGCTGGTCAAGCATCAGCGACCGAGTCGGGCAAGGTACCTGGTGTCGCCCCTTGCATCCCGGAGCCACGCGGTTCGTCTGTTGCGGAAGGGGAATGCCTGATGGCGCCTGGGAACCAGCAGCAGCTGGCCACACCTTTTTCGAACCTTGATTTTTTGTTTGATTAGATCGTATGCGTCCTTTCAGATACGCATGGCATTGACCCTATAGAAGGCTCTCGTGAACAAACCTTGCTATCGTGAACCCATAAGCGACAGGGGAGTCCGCGTTGTGTGCGGTGAGACCATGCTTTACGAAGCCTGGTGTTATCAACCCCATTCCAGTATAGATACTTATTCGTCTGTTCCGCGCTGGATGAGGTGTTTGGCTTTGGTTTGTAACGGCTGAAAACACCCGGACCGACGGACAGGCACGGTGGACTTTTGGTAGTTACTTGACTCCACATAGGCACACAGAAGCCTTGTGCAGTGTATAGTCTGCATGGTTTACGTCGGTATAGATAGGCGTTCGTAGACGGAAAGTTCCGCACTCGGGCTTCAGGCATAGTGACCCGGCCGCATGCGCGGCTTGCACGCGTGGTGTTTTGTTTTACGTGACACTGAATCTTTGCGTGCCAAGCGTGTGTTGTGATCTGCAATACCGCTTTCTCTATTCCCTGGCGTTGAGAGGAGGGTTAGGGGGTAACGCGAGTGCAAAAATGAGGAACGACATCTGGTTTACATGAGTAGGGCGGTAGGCGTGATTTTTATGGTTTGCTTGCGAGGCGGGCATGCTTTTCCAGCATGCTTTCTATACTTCTCACTTCTGTGAAGTGCCTCCGCAGCAGCTGCGAATGGGGTGAATTGGTAAGCGAGGATGCTATTCGCGGGCGCTCATGTATGTTGCATGTATGTGGTACGGAGGCGCCTGCTGCATGCTAGTATGTTTGCGTGTGTACTGAAGCTATAATAAGATCTCCCGATTTTAACGGTTTGCACACGGAAATACTATGTTGACCGTACGGCACTGTCAAGCAAGTGGTCCAGCTAAACAAGACGCCGTGACGCTCATATGACACCTGAAATCATGTTCCGAGAGTTGGATCGGATGTTGGCGAACGTGTCAACGCTGGGTTAAGGCCTCTTCTTAACACGTGCGAAGGTTACATGCGGATGACGCTGCACGCACTTAGGGGAAAGATGCAGACAGCTTCAGTGGAAGAGACCAAACCTACGATGAAAAGGAAGGAGAGAGAAAGGTCGAGACGTTAACCCCTAGACTGCCCAGACTGCAGTCACTTGAAGTCATGTGGCTGGAGAGGGATTGGGAGAGTGGTTAAAAGTACCCCTCGTGTGGTGTAGGCACCTTGGCAGGGTTAGAATGAGATGCATATGCCGCTTTGAATGCACAAACAGAATGCTTTACTTTATTCTGTTTGTTTGCAATATCCGTCCCCATGGACGCGGAAATACAGTTGCCGTCGCTTCCACCGCTTTGGGCGTTCTGCGCGCTCCGAAGCCGGTCACCTGCACCACCAGAATTTGTCTCTTCGTGACACCTAAAAATAGTATTTAATACGATATAGAGACATACAGTTGTTTGCATATACTTTAAGATGGCTGCAGCTGTGTCCACGGTGCGCAATTAAGAGGCCTGCCGAACGCATAAGCGAGATGTATTGGTTAACCTAACCATAGATGAAACGACTGCAGGGCTGCCAGGGAATTCGCGCGCGGATTGGCCTCCGGCCGCTGCCCTTCCGCAGCTCGCCTCGCCTTTGCACAGTTCGCGTGCGGGCTGAGGGAGGTGCATCACCAGTGCCCGTGCCTGTATGGCCAAAGGATACGGAGACGACTCGCGATGTGTTTGCCTTCGCAGGCTCTGCGCCTGAGGTGAGTAGCTTTGCTGATTGTTATGTGTGCACGAAAATTGCTTGTGTTCGCATCGCAACGTCCAGCAAAATCCTTTCGACCCTATAGTATGTGACTGTATACCTTTTTAAGGCATGCAAGTAATAGACATAGCGCGCCATGTTTCTCTTGTGGAGGCGACGTGGTGGTAGAAGTGCGTAGGGGCAACGTTTCTGGTGTGAGCTTATCATTTCCTTAAATTATTATATTATATATGTTGTGTCGAGTGAGGGCAAGATAGAGTTCTTGGAGTGCAGACTGTTCGCGTAGGGCCTGGCGCCCCGTTGTGTGTTTTGCATGCCAGGGTGCAGCTTGCTTACCTTGTTCGTCGCTCTAGGGCTTCGTGTCAGATTATGTACGTCCCGGCAGCTGAATACGCGTGTTGCTGATGCCGTCTAAAGACGGCCATAAAGGCAAGTGCAAGCTCAAGCTGACCTTAAGCAATTTGGGTTAGGCCGGGAGCCGCTGCAGGCAGGAAAGGTGCGAGGACCGCGCTGCAGTCGAAAGGCTTACGATGGCAGTTGAGATTGGAGGTTGAAGAGACTATTTGCGACAGTTAATCAGCAACCCTTGAAATTTCCCACGGTTAAGGTTCCTCCGTGGGCCCCGGGCTTCTATACCCCATCCCGATGTTTTGTATGCCTCCCTTTCATTTGCAGCGTGTCAACGGGCGCGTTGCTATGATTGGGTTCGTGTCCATTCTTGCCCCAGAGCTGACTAAGAAGCAGCCAGTGCTGGAGCAGATTGGCGACAGCTGGTTTCCCATTATCCTTTTCAGCCTCACGATTACCTTTGCGTCGATCCTGCCAAAGATCGTATCCGGCACCTCTTTGAAGGAGCTTCATGCCGCAGCGACCGGAGAGAACATGAAGGGGCAGGGCCTGCAACAGGCCCTGATGTTTTTCGACACCAATACGGAGCTTTGGAGCGGACGCTTGGCTATGTTGGGTTTTGCCGGGCTGTTGCTAATTGAGGCGGTCAAGGGCGAGTCTTTCTTCTAAGTTATGAACGTTACGCAGCTGTCCTTCGGTTGAGTGGACTCTGACCTCAGTTTTGTCTTGAGAGGCCGGCGACCTTGCGGGTGTGATTTACCTAGGTAGGAGAGTGGATGCGATGGCAGGGGAAGTCTTTGCCGTCACCCATCGCCAGAACGTGTATTGATAATGTGGCAAGTAGCTAGCTGTGCATGGCGGACGGGTTATACGAACAAGGCCGTGGCAGTGTGACAAGGCTGTGGCAGTGTATATGTGGCCCGGACGAAGGCCTAGCTGTAAACCTTGCGGCGATTTCTGTAGACATTCAAGGCGTATTTGGGTGTTCGACGCATACATTCAGGTCATACATACAGATCAGCCATTACTGGTTTAACGCACACACCGATGCCCCGGGAGATCCCGGGATCGAGACCCGTCAAGGTCGAAAATCCTTCCAATGGTGGAAGGTAAAAGTGCCCCTATTCGACGGACGGTGGTGACCTGGGATAAAGTTGATCTGCGAGCTGATCAGGAATGGAGTGAACCGCCGTTGATTCGGCAGATTCCGTTGGATGCCGGTGGTTGGTGCTGAACCTGAGCGGTCCACTGACAAGGGTGACTGGATGAGGGTGCCCCGAAATACCGGGAAGGCAGGGTCTGCCGGGTAGCGGCCGCAGGGTGACCCCTGTCCCACACATCATTCAGCATTTTACAATTTCCTTGATGACAATGAACTTTGGAAAGGTAGGTCCCCACATGAAAAAAAGGCTGTTGCCCGAGTAGTACTTGGGCGCACTGCTTAAACGGATGGACAAATAGCAGTGTATATGAACGGTCGCCGTGTATTTACATAGCCGGTGTGTTGTGCCGTTTTAATACATGTGCCTGAAAAAAATGTACGGGGCGCAAAGCGTTCTAGAAACACCATTAACCATATGCCCATAAGCATCGAGGACAGTTCCCAACATGGGAAACGGATGTGACGCAATAGCAATACTGACTATCCACAAGCCCTCCTGCGCAACGTCCCCGTCGGCCTCGAATGCGACGGAGTACACCGGGATGTATCCCAGCAAAACACACTGTTCCCACGATGTCCACATATAGATCCATGGAAAAGCGATGCAACACTTGAACCCGCTTTCTGCAAGCAATCAGTTCTTTCCAAGTAAAACAAATACTCCCAAGATTTACTCACCGTGCAAACTGCTAATTAATACATCAATGAGCAATAATATTTCTTAGCACCACAGCTCCTATCCAAGCGACACTACCCGAACCACGCATACCATCCCCGCCCACATCCCGTTCACGCCCACATCCCCCACATACGCCGGCTGCACACGCACACACGTCCATTTTAAGTCCCTGGAACAAGCATAAACCAAACGACGAAGTCGGATAAGCGTTCAGAAAAAAGTGCCCGGAGAACCCCCACCATTCTGAGGCGCCCCAGCCTGAGGCCGCATCGGCTGATGTGTGGGCGGAGCCTGAGGCTTGCCAAACAGGTCCAGCGAAAGGTCATTTAGGGGATCCGCAGGTTTCTTCAAGCTGTAACCGCCAACGTGCGTCACCACTGGGGCCGCCAACGTGTTCGCCCAGCCACCCCCACTGGGGCCCACACCGAAGGGATTCGAGGCGGTCGCATTACCACTGGACATGGCCGATGCTCCGGCACCGAACGGGTTCGAGGGAGATGGCGCAGTAGGTGGGCTGTACACACCGGCTTGTAGCTGCGGCCCGGGAACACCTGGTGATCCAAATGGGTTTGCAAAGGCTGGTGTTGGGAGAGCTTGGTTGCCGGCGACAGTGTGCGCCGGTCCGGCTCCGGCAACAAAGTTGAGCCCGACGGGCATCTGGGAGCCGGCTGGGGTCTGTGGCGCGGACATCGGCGCAGGCGACTGCGGAAAAGCGTTCACATGCTGTGGCAGCAGTGGCGGCGGCGGGGCAAAGGATTGCGGCGGCGCAAAGGGCTGCGGCGAAGGCGCCAGTGGTTGCGGCACGTGCTGTGCAACCGTTGCTGCAGGGTTTGTGAAGGGGTTGAATGGTGCCGGTGGCACGGCGGGTGCTGTCACGGGCTCTGCCAGAGGCGCGGCTGCGGGCGGCGAGTATACAGCCGGTGTTGGGGTACCAAACGCGTTCCCTGCTTGGCCGAACGTGTGGTCGCTGTACGTACTGCCCTGAGGTGCCGAGGTAACCGGCGGCTGCATCGCCACCATGCCTGGCATACCCGCTGCGAGGGCCGCCGCTGCAGGATTCGCAAACGAGCTCGACGCCACCAAGCCCGGTGCCACAGGAGCAGCTGGCGGTGGTGGGAGCTGCGCCACAGCTGTCGCTGCTGTCGCTGCTGTCGCTGCTGGCACCAATGGCGGGGCAGCGGTCCCGAAATTCACGAAGGGGTCAAACGCCGGCGTCGCGGATACAGCTGATGCCGCTGTTGCGGGCGCAGTTGGCGCAGCTGTCGGCGGTTCACTGACTGTAAGTGTGTCGAACCCACCCAACAGATCCACCTCCGCTGGCGGCGTTGGGGGTGGTGGCTGCGGTGGCGACGCGGCCCCGCTGGGCTGCTCCTTGATGGGGCCTCCGACAATCAGCCGCGGGCCGCCTCCAGCTGCGTCCATCAGGGTCGTTTAAGGATTGGACGGAGCGCGAATCAGGAACGCTGCAAACACACTGCGAACAAGACAGTCCACGCGCTAACCAGACACCAGATACGTTCGAAACAAGCATACCTCTTGAAGCGACAGATCCGGCGCGGCCCAGCTTCCCGGTATCACCAGCGCTCTGTAGGTTAAAACGTTGGAACAATGGTTTGGAAAGGATAGAATACGCAAACAGCGTGTTCGGTCGGGAAAGACACTGTTGCGATGAAAGAAGCTTTTAGAGTGTGGCCCGAATGACTTTCGTGTCACGCATTCTCGTGTGTGGGGAGGGGGGAGACCAGGAAATGCTGTCATGTAGGCGGTTGGAAAGGGGCCGCGTAGAAGATGGGCGGCGAGCCCACGGCACGCAGCTGTGCCCATGCTTGTCCTCGTCAATGCGCCACGAGTCATGTTTCCCTCTCCCCTCGCCCTTCTCCCAACACACCTTCGGCGCGTCCTTGACGTACTCCTCCAACGCAGGTAGGAAGTCAGCCGGCAGCGGCTGTAAACAAGCGAACAAGGGACAACGCACAACTATGACGGGCGCAGCTGGCGTCGTACTGAGTGCACAATTTGGCTGCCAGATCTAGTGCCAAAACACCAGCTTCCAGGGCCAACAGAGCACGAGCAGCGGTCTGCAATCCTAATTCACAACACCCTGTAACAAAATACGAGGGCCTTTTGGAAAAGTGCGAAAGGGCCCGGACGCAATCTCCTACGCGGCCCGACTCACCTGCACGACAGGAAACTGCACAGCACCTTTTAGGGGCTGGATGCTGCCAATTGCGCTCACGAATGCGTTGAACCTGTCGTTCACGGCCAAGTTCTCCTTCACCAGCTCAACACCCTGGGCAAGTAACAAAGAGGACAAGTGCCGCAAAGGCGGCAAGACAACGTAGGGATCAGAGCCAAGGCCAGGGCTAGAGCAGGGTGAGGACAAAAGCCAGGGCCACGTACGAAGAAAGGGCGCCCTAGCTCGAGGTCGAAGGCAAAACGACTTAATTGTCCCGTTGGTATCCAACCGATTAGGCCGCAGTGCAACCGTGCACAGACATCCTACACATAGACTGCCATGAGCCCACGGCGGTCGCGGCCCGTCGCGGGACTGGGACTGGGACTGGGCCGCACATGCAACCAGGCACCTTAGGTGCCCCCGGACAGCACCCGGAACCTCACCTTGAGCGCATCGCCGCGGTCCATCTCAAAAATGCGGTCCACCAGATTCAAGATACCCTCGCAGACGACCTTATACACGGGCCGGATCTCTTTGAGGACCTGCAGGGTGAATCATCCACTGTGAATCAATCACTGAACATCTGAACTCCACACATGGCACCAGAAATCCAAAGACCAAACATGCCCTATATGTGCTTTTGAGAGGTTTGCCGGCCCAGCTGAGGGGCCCGGACGGCAGGCAGATGGCGGGGAACTGGAAATGCGATGAAGGCGACCTCAACGGTAAAGAGCATCAAGATGAAACGGTAGCAGGGTTGCAGGGAGAGGGATCTCTTCATGTCACCGCCCAGGAAACTGTTGCTTTACGTGGGGGAGCATGATGAGGAATGCAGCAACTTGGTGCCGGCTGAGGCCGAAGTCCCCTAAGGCTCGTTCATTGTCTCTTCGCAATGGTGCGCAGAGTTGGTGCTGTACTGCCCCATACTAAGCTCGCAGGGTTGTAAATTAAGAAACAATAGATATAGCGAAGGCTATTTAGGCAGAAGCGTGTACACAAACCATGGTTAATGGGGATGGTTGATATTGCGACAACCAACAAGGACCCACGGAACCCCCCTTGCAACCCCTGCCCGAGGAAACCCTCACCAGCGAGCAAGCTAGGAGCGCGATTTCGTTGTTCTGCGCAGCCCCCTCGGGTATGCAGCTCACAAGCTGGCGCAATAGGCGCTGCGCTGAGGGCAGATACTCCAGAAGCTCCGAGGCCGAGCAATTTCGGAGCTTTGACTCACGAGCATCTTGCTCGTGTTCCGGGTCAAAGCGCATCGCCCGGAAAAACGACAGGCGCTCGTCGAGGTACACGCTGTACACACGAATCCACGCGGAGTAATCCCACGTCTCCTTCGTGGTGTGATCCGCGAAGGAGTCCAGCCGCAGCATGCGGTGTCGTCCCGTGCGCTCCGCGTAGCGCAACAGCTCCTCTTGGAAGCTTGGCTCTGTCTCCCGCATAAGCCGGTGAAACACAGTAAGAGTCTTAAGGGTGACAAGCCAAGCCTTGGGATTCTCGTCTAGCCGTTTGACGAGACCATGAATAACGTAGTTCACGATTTGCCGCGGCGAAGTTGGCACGCAATTGATCTTCAGGGTGCGCACATGCTTCTCCTTGGGCACCACCTCGTCCTGCAGCGTCGCTTTGATGATGGCCACATCCAAAGCCGCGCTCTCCTCGCCTCGGATCTTAGCCATGCCAACTTCCATTTTATCGTTGATTATACCGATGATAGACTGAGTCTTGTACTTCGCCGCTTGCTTGCTTGCTGGATCCATTTCTCAAGTTCCTCTTTTTCGAACACTGAAAGTCAAGGGCACCTCAGGAAACTGCTAGGAGCTGCAGTCCAATTGTCGAAACCTTGCCAAACCCCGAGCAACGTAAATCACTACGAAGTAAGTGATAAAACTCTGCTTGCAAGGGAAAGATCGTTCTTCCTTTTCGCCGGTAGGGCTGTGAGGAGTGTTAATCACCTCCACAGGGTTACTGGCATCCCGGCTCTCCAGAAGGCCCGGAAAAAAAGCGACAAGCAAAACGCAGCAGAGGTGATCACAGTTATTCCTACACGGCTGGATAGTGATACACGTGTAGCAGAAAGTCGTTTGGATGGCAAGGCGACGGTCAAGGGATTCCTCAGTATCACGTTTCTCACAAGAAAATTGACTTCCTAATGTTCGGAGTGAAGCTTCTCACAGGGACCTTGCCAGCTTTCAGTGATGTACGAGACCGTAACTCGGGTACGTGAGGACAGTAACTGAGTCTCCGTCTGTGTCGTAAACATGGCCTCCGTCAGTTGGGTCTAACCAAACGGTATGTGCCAGCTAACTTATGTTCAGGTTTGCTGTAGTGAATCGCCGCGCGCAAAACCCGTCGGTTGCGCGATCACGCAACATACTGGACAACGGGGGATGAAGGAAAAAACGAAGCGTCACATGGCACAGCCGTATAAGAGATCTGCGGCAAAACGGAAGGGAGTACTTCCTGCTGTCCCGGGGGTCACCAGCGGGTGTTGCTTCAAAAAACAAGACACCATTTACTAACGCGCCATGCTATTGGACGAGACAGGTAAGGCAGCAGGACCGCAATAAGCGCATCAGACCGGACGGAAAAGGACAAAAAACACAACTGGCGCGAATGACATACATGATACTGTGCCACAAGTAAAGGACCAAAGCTGACCGAATAAAAAAACCACAAAAGTTAAAAAAACCACCTGCGTTGGTTTTATTGACGTCAGCCGCCTTCAATCACAAATACGATTGGGCCGGGGTAATGCCCGAGTCAAGGACGAGTACAGTATAACTGTATGTGGCGGCAGTTTATATATGTACATGTAACAAGGGTTAAGACCCAATATACGTGAATGAGCTCCGGACTGAGCCGCCAAAGAAAACACCAGTACCAGCACAGGCAGGCGCACTCGAGTTACTCAAGGAGTGGTTTTATAGGACGCAGCGCTTCTCTCGCTCTGAGCGTGTACGTAAATAGATCACTTGTGTTCAAGTGGCCCAGAAGCCTCCCACTCTGTAACAATTCAAAAGATCACTCCGAGTGAAGCGCTGTCAGGAATGCTTGGTGATGAAGAAACCAAGTCAAGCCCGAACAAGTTTTCTAACATTCGCTAAGAAGGGGCCTTCCGTCCGGTGGAGGAGGAAAGAAGCCTTCTTCCCACATGCAGCCCAACAAAATCATCAATCCAATCCTATAACCGACGCTTACAGAAAAGCGGCGCAGGTTTAGACACGATCATGCATGCAAGTTATGCAGTTGATAGCTGCCGCGACAGCCGTAACACACACAGCGCACACATACACAAAATGTACCACGACTATGCCAATAATGGCCCTACCACCTCATTGGGGCTTTCAGCAGGGCGAACAGGCTGTGAAGTCCCGTCTTGCCCTGCTGGCAGGCCCAATGAGTTGGTTGGATCGACCGCAGTCGTTAAATTTTTATTTTTGTCGAAGCTTGGAGGAACGAGCCCCTAGCAATTCACCTCAATTGCGTGTATGCAGGATCTGGGAGTCCCGGTGCCACCGTCCTAACTTAGTGACGAAGGACGTGCGCAGGGTCGGGTGAACCCAGGGCGCGAAGCACCCTAAGGGAGCTCTTCATGTAACCTGCTAAAAAGACACCCGCCCTGCCTGGCCACGCACCGGCAACCATCCTAACCAAAGGCCTGACCTCCTGTAAACCTTAGCTTGCACATATGGATGGATGGATAGATGAATTGATAACTCGTCGCATGCTTCTGACGAGGATTGCCTCCGACAGTGCACATAACGTTTGAGAGGCTGGAGGGGTTGCGAGTACATTACTGCGGTCCACTTAACTGTTACGAGACGGTAGACAGTAGACGTTAGACGTTTGACGTATGCAACATAAGGTGGGAACGATTTGAAATGAAGGGCAGGCAGTTGATCGCGTGACTACATGCCCGTTCTGTCTCTAGTACGGGCAGAAAGTGCAAGGCAAGGCGTAATTAGGACATCGGCGTAACAAGCGCAGAACAAACACAAAATGTGGAATGCTCAGTCTATTATGTCGTTTTTTAGGTGTAGTTGCCATACATCTGCAACTTCCGCAAGTCTTGTAGCGCCATTATTAGCCAGCAAGGAGCGATTTATTACTGCGCAGCCGCACCGCGCAGTTCAGTGGGTTGCGCGCGATCGCACCAGTCTTTTTCAAGATATCTTTGATCCCCATGGCAGTGCGGGTGCTGCGATATGATGCTCATTAAGCAGCCCCTCGCACAAATGTGTCCGGTCGTACTTCGCGAATAGAGACTCCGTACATCTCGTCCCAAAAGTCAGGAGCGAATTTTGCCGCGGAGATGCGCGCGTGCGATTCGCAAAATGCGCCTGTACAAATGTATATAAAATTTCTTGGCGGATGAGGACCAGGTGCGCCAGCGCGTTGCGCAGGTGAGCATGTTGGCCATTACAGAGACTTAAATGCTCGCAACAACGGTGGTACGACAGCAAGTGAACTCCAACATACCGAGCATCCGCGCAAATCAGTCTCTCTCTCTCAATACCATTTAACGTCTCTTCGCTAAGGTAGCGAGTAGAGACAACCAAGAGCCAGCCAAACTACACTGACCCGCAGTGGACAAGAAACAACGAAGCGTACCCAGATATGGAGAATGAGGTATAAAATCCTGTCCCTTATTTGCCAAGCTTTGCCCGTGTCAGCGGCACTGGGCCACAAGAGTGGTGTCGGCGGGTAGACCGGCCGAGAGAAGGCGCGACTGAGGGCGTTTCCCGCCTTCGTCGGGAGTTAAGCGAATAATAGCGTTCCTGTTATCTCAATTAGTGCCAGCCAGCCAGCTGAAGAGAAAAGCAAGCAAGCATACCTGGTCGTCCGACCCATTTAATAAGCAGCGACCGACGGACCAGTCGGACAAACCAGGAAGAGCGACAAGTCATCCATGCGGAATTAATTATCGCAACGAAGCGACGACAGAGCACCCGACCCAGAGCCGGGCCCAGTCCACCCCCATCTGACTTTCCGACCTTGTCCTTTTGACTTGCTCGTAGTGGGCACTGGCGAGGAACGCGATTGGAGGCGACGGGGAGGAGATGAATTTCCCAGACAGACCGGTGAGTGATTAGTTCGAGGGAAAGGCGGGGTGGCAGATGTCCCCTCTAGCGACGCAGTGACAATTGTTCCCTCTAGCGACGCGGTGGCAGAGGTTCCCTCTAGCGACGTGGTGGCAGAGGTCCCCTCCAGCGACGCAGTGGCAGATGTTTCCTCTAGCGACACGGTGGCAGATGTTCCCTCTAGTGGCGTCGGTGGCGGATGTTCCCTCTAGCGACGCGGTGGCAGATGTTCCCTCTAGCGACGCGGTGGCGGTTGTTCCCTCTAGCGACGCGGTGGCAGATGTTCCCCCTAGCGACGCAAAACCGAGACACCTAGTGATGCTGAGGTCGACCACCTTAGCAATTAGGAGGTAGACCATGGCGGGTTCTCTAAGCGTGTTACGGAGGCCTTTCCTCTTAGCGTTTCCTTCGGGAGCTGACCCCCCCTAGTGTTTTGGAGGCCGACCCTCCTAGCGAGTGGAGGTGACCCTCCTAGCGAGTTGGAGGTTGATCCCCCTAGCGGGTTGGAGGCCATTCCTCCTAGCGGGTTGGAGGCTGATCCTCCTAGCGAGTTGGAGGCTGACCCTCCTAGCGAGTTGAGGTGGATCCCCTAGCGAGTGGGAGGCTGATCCTCCTAGCGAGTTGGAGGCTGATCCCTCTAGCGAGTTGGAGGCCGATCCCCCTAGCGGGTTGGGGCTGATCCCCTAGCGGTGGGAGGCTGACCCTCCTAGCGATTGGGAGGCTGATCCTCCTAGCGATTGGGAGGCTGACCCTCCTAGCGATTGGGAGGCTGATCCTCCTAGCGATTGGGAGGCTGATCCTCCTAGCGATTGAGAGGCTGACCCTCCTAGCGATTGGGAGGCTGATCCCCCTAGCGATTGGGAGGCTGACCCTCCTAGCGATTGGGGGGCCAATCCTCCTAGCGATTGGGAGGCTGATCCTCCTAGCGATTGGGAGGCTGATCCTCCTAGCGATTGGGAGGCTGATCCTCCTAGTGATTGGGAGGCTGACCCTCCTAGCGATTGGAAGGCTGACCCTCCTAGCGATTGGAAGGCTGACCCTCCTAGCGATTGAGAGGCTGACCCTCCTAGCGATTGGGAGGCTGATTCCTCCTAGCGATTGGGAGGCCGACCCTCCTAGCGATTGGGAGGCTGATCCTCCTAGCGATTGGAAGGCTGATCCTCCTAGCGATTGGGAGGGGGATCCTCCTAGCGATTGGGAGGCTGACCCTCCTAGCGATTGGGAGGCTGATCCTCCTAGCGATTGGGAGGCTGATCCTCCTAGCGATTGGGAGGCGGATCCTCCTAGCGATTGGGAGGCGGATCCTCCTAGCGAGCGACACGGCACACAAGGC